>NW_016188916.1:0-4038 GCF_001687245.7 Rhagoletis zephyria
AAACATACTGCATATGTTCGCAAAGACTGGATACAAAAGCAAAAATTTGGTAATTTGAAATAACCTCCACAAACCGCGGACATGAATCTCATCGAGATTTTGTGAAATCAACTAAAAGCACAGCTTAATAAGTATCAATGTCCGTAAAATCGAGTACATGAGCTGTGAAACCAAACTAAGGATATACCTCGAGAATTTTTACAAAGATACAAATAAGGTATGCCAAATCACATCCAGGAACTGAAACAGGCAAAAGAGTACTGAACATTGTGTTAGTAGTTCTTTTTTTTCGTGAAAATTGTTAAAAAGCTCTTAAAAATATNATTTTTTTCGTGAAAATTGTCATAAAGTTATTAAAAATATATAAGTGCAAAACTGTAACATCTGCCTTAATTAACATTTTTGTCTGCTGGTTTTTTTATTGTTGTTGTATTGACTTCAAATCATTATGAGAGAGGGAGTGGGGATGTACCAACAAGAATATACAGCAAAAGTATGAAAGTCGTTAGAACTTGGAAAGATAGCGATGGCTGAAGTAAAAAGTGTTACACCATGTTACAGTTTTGCTCGTCACTGTATGTATGTAACATAAATTTATTGTAAATATAATAAGTTATGACTATACCAATGCGCTTTGACCTTAAATTAAACATAAAAAAAAAAGTGGAGTTAATCAATTTGGAAATTGAGGCATTCATATGTACATATGTATATTTAGAACTATTGCGAGCGTGCCGGGAATCACATTCACACGAGTTCCAATTGCCCGGTGCCTTCATTTGCTCTGCCCGATTCAAACACGACAAATTGTTATCGCTCATGTTTTAAATAAACGAGATTAATTTGTTGACGTCAATACATATAAAAGCGCCGAAAATACAGCACCGCACTGAAAACAAAAAAAATAAAAATTGATAGACGGCTGCTGTCAAGTTATCTGTTCACGAGTTATTCAAAGGCCTAGAGTAGGTTAAATATGTGTATATGTACAAACAAACATATGTGTATGTATTTACATACCCTGCAGTGAAAAATTACCTATTGATAAAAATAGCTTACTTATAGTTAGCTTTTTAATGGGATTCCAATAAATACCCTCACTTTTAATTAGCTATGAAAAAAACCAATTTAAAGTCATGCAGACGTAATCGGGAGTTTGTTCTCTTAGAAGATTTTCTAATCAAATATCCACTTACAAAAATTACTTTGAATACACTTTTTTTTGCACTTCACAGATGCTTTTTCGAATTCAGGATAAATAAAATGAAAATAGAAATCTTATATTATCATTTTTATGTCACGTGTGACGGAATTTGAATAAGCGACCAGATAAACCCGAATATGGAAACAGATAAAGTAAAGGAATAAACATCTATGTCCAAAACTAGTTAGTTAAACGTTTATTAACACCTAATGCAAGTTATCCAGAACAGATATATGGTAAATAGTCAGCACTCGCTCACTAAAATCACTTCGTGCAGGGTATAAACTAAATCAGACTATGAACGTACATATGTATGTACATGCCTATGTAAACAGGTATGTCTGCATATTTTCATCAAATAATTCTTTGGGTAAAATCGGCCCTGGACCTGTAAAGGGTAGCACTGCTTACTTTAGTAAGGATCCCAAAACGTCGAAAATTTCTAAATTTCAAAACAACACTTTTATTTGCCTTACTTTTTTGAGTAAGTTGACGTCGCCAGGAATACCTTCCGAGTGAGCAAATGGGGAACAAAAGTGTGCGTATAATTTTTGTATCATAAAAGATGAAAGCATGCATGGCAATATAAACGAATCGGTAATGTGTAGTCGAAACAAAATAAAATGAGTTCTGATGAAGAGTTGATTTGTAGAACAATTGGCGTATTCATAAAAAAAATAGATTTGGGGAGCCTTACAAAATGTAATTTTACGTTGCTATCGCCTAGTTTACAATTTTCTAACACGAATCGAAGACGAAAATGGGACGATAATAGACGAAAAATTGTGAGTGCTGATAAGATGGAGGAATTTTAAATAAAAGAAAATAAAGCATAAAATATTATTCGATAAAGGGAAGATGTTAAAAGCTCTTGAATGTCCAGCGTCAAAAAATTTAATGACAATGTTATAAATGCATTTGTGCCAAAAATGTTTGAGCATACTTACAAAAAATATATGTGAACTTATTTGTATCTAGGTTAATTATATTACTTGCCGTCATTACATTTGTTTATGTATACCACATATTTTGTATTAAAAAAAAAACAAATCGTTAACCGCATTTTCTAAATCAGTATTCACTTGAAATTCACCCATATCTGTTTGGCAGAAGTGCTTCTCCAAAATACTAAGGCATTATTTTATGATGTTGACCGGCGTTGACTGGTCCACTGATGATGCATTGCCAACAGAATTCTGATATCCGGCTGAGCCATAAATGTTAAAAAAATTCGCAAATAGACTTTGTTACTTTATTGAATACATATATACATATGCACATACACATAAAAAAATATTTTTAGACACAAATTATTTATTAAACAAGAGCTTAGTGTTCTCTCACAACATCCACATTTTTCGGAGCTCATCAAAACAATAGGTGCAAACACTTTGTAATTATTATTATTTTTTTTAATTTTTCGTAATTTAAACAAAGACACAATCTACTAACTAGGGATCGGAATCTCATGCACTAGAATTCGAAAATATGCGCTATGAGCAAGTAAAATATGCAATTAAAAATATTTTTCTGATATTTTATTGCCGGTACACAAATAAATAACAAATAAATTTTAACAAGAAAATAACGAAATCAATTAACTTCAAAATACAATACATATTTAATCATAACATTAGTTTTTAATTTAGCAAATTTGCCACTTTGATTCCACAACTCGTAGAAACTACAGCCATTTGGCGGCTTGAATGAATTTCAGTACGTCATACATAGAGAAAGAGGCAGCTGCACTCTGAAATATTCTGCAGGAATAGCCTGCCGAGTGTCTTAAACCTCAACCTTGCGGGGGGGCTGGACACTCGCACAGGAATTGTTCGACTGTCTCTTTTGAACCTGTTGAAGGGCAATTCAATCCTTTCGGCATGTACCCACTGCGGCAGTAGCCTTTGCACACTGCAGTAAGTTCGTAGATATCTTCTTTGCTCATTCGTAAGAGAACTTTGGCTTTAGGTGGATCGTACGACATCCAGAACTGCCGGGTAATGCAGTAAGACCCATCACCGTTCCACCTCTTCTTGGCCTTCGAGTAATAGATTTCTGAAATTTTTTTGTGGGACACATTCAATGCGGAGCCGCACCTTGCCAGTTCCTAGGCTGCCTCGTTTCCGTAAATGTGTCTATGTCCCGGACCCATATTAGGGTAATTTCGTATTGATCCGAGATATAGGCAAGCTCTCTCCTACAGTCCTCCACTAGTTGAGATCTTCTGTTAGATAGAGGTATAAAAGAGTGTCTTAATGGCCGCTTGGCTATCCGAGAAGATATTCAGATGAATATTTTGGAAAAATCAAAAAAAGCGGAAATATACAAAACTATCTGCGTTTGTTGTAAAATATTTTAAAATATGCACAATAAATATGCAGAAACTGGTATTTTTTTCCAATATATGGAAAATTATGCATTTAATGCAAAATTTGAAAAATGGAAATTTCATGATTCGCAAACAAAACTTAACCATTTCCGTTTGAAGATGCCCAATAAAACTATGCATTTGCATGAGATTCCGAGCCCTATTAAAAACTTTCAAACAAATCGAAGAAGATTGTAAATATGTTTTCAAATTTCCTACTTGCAAATAAAAAGTCAGCAACTGAACGAAAAATTTAAAAAATGGGAAATAAATCGGTTTAATTGCTTCAAAAATTGTTCCGGCCACGTCATTCTAGCCGTTTAAAACGTAAACGAAACGATTGTAACGTAATCGACGTAAATACAAGACGAAGGCAAACAATAGACTTACGAAATTGCAAGCAGAGACGATATCGCCCATGATTCAATAATACAAGGTTCGATAAACTGACAGTTTTCTCTCTCGC
>NW_016188917.1:0-4038 GCF_001687245.7 Rhagoletis zephyria
ATTTAAAAGAAAATGTTTTTGTATATCCGTACATTTGTACTACTTGCGCCGCAATTAGCGCAATATATTGACAAGGGTTGTAGCGTAAAACATGTCTCTATGATTTGCCAACATAGTAAAAGCTGTTAGTGAAATGTAATGTATGTACCTATGTACATATACAACTTGCATTTGGGCGGCAGAATGCAAAGAGAGCGAAATAGTTCTTAGCTATGGGGTTGTAATTTTCAATGGGATTGCTACACTTGGGAATTAAAGCGAAAATTTCGCATTGTTTATTAACGTTCATGAAAAAAAAAAATTATTGTAAACTTTAAATTTAAATGTAAATGAGTACGTGCATATTTATGTACGGTGGCGGGAAATTAAATAGGGACGAGACATTTGAACAAGTTTTGAATTTCATTTTGTTTAATGTGCAATATTTTTTTATGAAAGTATATCTCACTATCTAAAAAACCCCTGTAGAGAATTTCAAACTGTGTACCAAAATACAACTTTTTAATCAGCAATAAAGTACAATATTGAAGGAGCTGGGCCTTACGGTTGATTTGAGTTTTTTTTTTTGCTGGTGGTGGCAGGCATTTTCTTCTAAAAAAAGTATGTTCAAAAATTTTGTATATGGAGAAAATGATCAACACCTTCAAAAAAAAAGCCAAAAAATTAACCAAAAGCTATAGCTACTTGAAAATTGATCTTTATTATACTAAAATTTTACGTTTACTATTATTAATGGGCTGAAAATGCTGATTGAAATTTTGGCNTTCAAAAATTTTGTATATGGAGAAAATGATCAACACCTTCAAAAAAAAAGCCAAAAAATTAACCAAAAGCTATAGCTACTTGAAAATTGATCTTTATTATACTAAAATTTTACGTTTACTATTATTAATGGGCTGAAAATGCTGATTGAAATTTTGGCTTACATGGTTTTTATTAGATAATGAGCCTATCAACAAAAATTAACAACCATAAAGAAAAAATTAAGCATTTGCTTTGTCTTTAGAGCGTGTTAGACGTGGCAATGCAAAATATTTCGAAAAGGCTGTCAAATTGAGAAATTTCAGAAAGCATTTGCTTGAGCAGCACACCTTGCATGTAAACTAAAAATTATAGTTTAAAAAACTAAAACCTCTCCCATTATAATTTCCATTCGTACTGTCATCAGGTATGTAACTTGAGAATAAAATCGCTGCATCTTTTAGGCGCATCAATATTACATAGTTACATCCCGAGCTAATAAAAGGAAGGTAAAAATAATAAAAACGAATCACATTACCGTAATTTACTTATCATTATTCGGTTCGGTTTCGGCCGAAATTGACCCAAGAGTAGTTAAAGCAAATGTTTATTTGTAAAATTATAAAACTTTTTTTTTTAGTGCTTCTGTAGCGTTGCTGTAATTTAATTTTTTTGTTTTATTTTTATGACAGCTTTCTTATTCCCTGTCGTTGTTAAAATTTTATATTCGCCCGAAGTTTTAATGACCGATACAACTTTTGGCAAGTGAAGTTTTCAAAATTTGCTTTGTATAGTATTAAGTAACCAGTATCTCTACAGATGCAACGGTGCCTAGTAATTCGATTTGGGAATTTTATTAGCGTAAAGGTAATGGGGTGTTTGGAACGTTCATTGGAAGATAATTCGCTTTGTACAAAGTGTGTGCCGGACTGAAAACAAGTACTCAGCCCCATTGCGTAAGTCGTAAATTAGGCTAAATTGTACAACTCGACAACATTTGCATTGTTGTTGTTGTTGTTGTAGCAGCATACAAATTCCCCAAAGACTTTTTGGGGAGTGTTGCTGGAGTGACAGTCCTTGGCCTGGGTCGTTCCGGTTACGTAGACCCGACTGTCGTGGGAGCGACATTTGCATTGTCTACTGTCGTGCTGAAATATGTAAGTAAACGATAAAAATCGTTGAAAACTATACAGTGCTGCCAAGTTTTTCCGTTTTAATACATTAGTCAGTGGAAATTTTAGGTAATGATGTGAAATTTTCTATACGATTCGACTCTCGTAAAACGACTTGCATTCGACACATCTCTCGCAATGAGGGTGACTATTTTTACGTGTTGGATTCCGGAAAGTTCAGTTCAGTCGGCCACTACCTAAATTGCCAAAAAATTCATTTTTTTCATGAACGAAAGACACAAGATCACGCAAGAACAAGAGTGAAAAAAGTCGATTTTTGGCAGAGATTTCTAATAATGGACCATTTCCTATTTCATGCAAAGTATAGCGAATTTTTTAATGAAATTCGCAGAAGGTGTTGAGGAAGTGCTTATTGGTCAATATCTTCACCGTTTTGTGTAGAAATAATAACAGTTTTAATGCTATTTGTTGTTAAAATTTCTTCATTACTTCACATATTTATATATTTATATTTATTTTATATAAATACCGAACTAATCACTTTTCTTTTCATTAATATATAATCTTTTCTTCATAAACAAACTAATGTAAATCTTTTTTTCGTATAAATATTTAACAATTAATGCTGATCAAAGTGTTCTTTAAGTAAGTTTCTATTCGCAAAGTATGTATGTAAAGCCAGATCGTTGGAAACTTTACCCAAAAATACTTTGTGAGACATTACGAAATATAAAGTACATATTTTTCATTAAAATTTTTGCATCAATACTTCGCTACATATAGTGAAAATATGCAATAAAAAATCGTGCGTTTTCATTGTTCCGTTTTCAATTTGTTTTTCGAAATTTTTTGGAATGTGTGGCAACACCGAAGTTTCAGTTTAATCGCTCTACAAAAGAAAAAAATAAGGTTGAATTTGACTTCTTTTGCAAATTTAATTACTAATTACTTAAAAACTACAAGCCGCCGGAGGGGGACCTTCAGATTTAAAATATGGGCGACCCCCTCCACACCCCCTCATCAACCTTTTTTCAAAGCCTGGTCCATTATTGGAACATTTTCCCCTTGTGATGTAAACAAATGCTCATCTGACGAACAAGCTTTGATCTTGTATTTTTGGTTCGTCTTTTTTAACGATAATTTTAACAAACGTAGTCCACTGTTAATTGTAAACGATGGCAACGCTCGCAATCTCTGTCGATGAGCTGTCGCTCTCCATGTCCGGCAAACAAATAGTACAGCGCTCTCGCTTACTCATACCAATAGCTAACGCTCACAAATAGATTTCTTTTGTTTCATTTTGTGCATGACAACGCCGCCGACGCCGACGTGTGTTTGCATGCGGCGCGAAGCCGACCACCGTCGCTATGTACACATAACGCTACGCCGGCAGTGCCAACATTTTCCACGCTACTTTACGCATCGTGTCTATATATCGTTTCATACATTTAATACAACGTCTACTATAAACAGTATTTTAACGATAAACAAACTTTTCATTTGTCTTTTCTTATAATGAGCGCCACACACGATATTACATATATTAATATATGTATTTGTCAATCAGAACTTTTGAACTAGTCAATGTTGCAGAGCTTCACTACAATTTATGATGACATGAGGCAGCGTAGACGTCTGCGACGGCGCGGGCACTGCGTAGCATAACGCCGTTCATATTAACATTTTTCGATAACATTTTTAAACTATGTATTTCTTCTTTGCTGCTTTTCAATTTCGCCTGTTTTGTGCAGTCCAAACATCATTTTTACTATTTCCCTTTGTTCTAACTCCCAATACATTTTATCTTTTATCATGCAACAATACTCCAAATTTATTAAAGTAAATCGCGGTACCAGTAAATTTTAACATATTTGCAACACTCGTTTCATATCATTCATAATTTTTGCTGTTTCTTTTTTCTATGCACTTCCTTTTGCGCATCAATACTTTTTTTACAGAATTTCACTTCACTTTTCTCGAATGTAGTGAAATTTGCAGAGCCTCACGACTTCCCCTCGACCAAACCGACAGACACACTCGTTCCACTCACTCGCTCGTTTCCATACGGTTTTTTCTGCATCTGCAGATAATTTTCCTGAAATATATTTCACTCCGCAATCACTCTATATAACCGATTTAACTTGCAAACGATTTGATTTTTATT
>NW_016188919.1:0-4037 GCF_001687245.7 Rhagoletis zephyria
CAAGTCTGATACTTCTACGTTGCGTCCGTTACCTGCTTTCAGCAGCACTCAGACTGTCTGTTTGTTTCCACTTGAAGGAAGGCAGAGAGAGAGAGAGAGAGAGAGAGAGAGAGAGAGAATGGGCAATGGAAGAAGAAGAAGGACGGTCGGTCTGTCGGCAGTCAGGCAAGTCTGTAGCTGCAAGTGCCGCCGCCGCCGCTCACTGCTGCTGCTGCTTTGTTGTCCGACTGAAGGGAGCGAGAAGAAAGCTGTGCTGCTGCTGCTGCTGAGAATCCACCACTGAAGGGACACACTGACTGAGCACTGCTGGCTCGGTGGCACTCTCTGACTCACTCAGACCACTGGAGAGCACTTCATCACACACACACACACATACTTGCTCATTCATTCACACCTTTCACCCGGTCACAATCACCTGTAATCGTTCATCGGCCAGCCGATTCTAGGCGATTCCAGTGTGGACCCGCTCAGTGGCCACTGTCCAACATATCCTCTGCTTCGTGTTCTTTCCATTGCGCTGAGTAGTCAGAAGTCACAGCTGCAAGCATTGCTGTTGTTGTTGTGTCCACTGCTATCACCACCACCACCACCACCAACTGACCATCGTCGCAGTAGCTGTAGCAGCAGCAGCCGCAAGAGCACTCTCAAGATCGAATCAATTTGCTGCTGTGCTCAGTGGCTGCACTCACTCACTCACTCACTCCATTAGCAGCTGTGGCCAACAACGACGACGACAAACACAACAACACACAAACAAGCAAGCAAGTCAGCAAGCTCCCACTTGAAACGTTCAGTTCATTTGAGTTGAGTCGTAATCGACTGTACAGCTCCCAAAAGCAGTAGCAGCCACTTGTCCCCACTAATCAGCAATCCACCAACAGTCACCCCACACTTGCTGCTCCCAGCACACGCTCTCTTAATTGGCTTGCCTTGCCTTGCCTCACTCCATTCCATTGTGCCTGCTTTGTACATCTACCCACCACCACCGCCGCAGTTTCCCCAAACAAGTGACACTGCAGAAAATTCAGCTTTCCAAGCTGAGGACTGGACTGCATTCAGTGGCTTTGTCACCCTTTGCCGGCGCACTCCTTCTCCTCCTCAGTCATCATCTGTCCATCATCTGGCATCTATTGCCGCATCAGTGCACCACCATCATTATCACCACTAATCACAGCAGCAGTGGCACACAGGAAGGAGAAGAAGAAGATATAAATATAGCAAGTGCTGACTAGTCGCCAGTGTGCCTTCTTCTCNTAATCACAGCAGCAGTGGCACACAGGAAGGAGAAGAAGAAGATATAAATATAGCAAGTGCTGACTAGTCGCCAGTGTGCCTTCTTCTCCCTCTTGAAACAATCTTTGATCGTGTCTCTCTATTGATTCATCATCGGCATCATCCTCACCATCTATTGATATCTCCTCTTCACTCACTCTCTCTCTGAGTGTGGGGATTGTCCGATTGATATATTGCCACCATACGCTATTGTCAATATTGAAGAAGCCTCAACGAAGAGGACTGAGCAGNTCTTCTCCCTCTTGAAACAATCTTTGATCGTGTCTCTCTATTGATTCATCATCGGCGTCATCATCGGCATCATCCTCACCATCTATTGATATCTCCTCTTCACTCACTCACTCTCTCTGAGTGTGGGGATTGTCCGATTGATATATTGCCACCATACGCTATTGTCAATATTGAAGAAGCCTGAACGAAGAGGACTGAGCAGACAGAGCTGCTGAACGAACAACACACACACTTGACTTCTCTTTCTCTCTCTGTGCAACTTCGACTTTGCCCACACTACTTCTGCTGTTTTGCCTGGTTCCTTATGCGCACTAACTGTACTGCTGCTGCACACACCAGGACCTGCCACTGCTAATGTGAATCTGCCTGCCTGCCTCTCTGCCTCTTTCTTCTATTCATCATCAGTCTTTTACGAAGACGAGTCTTCTTCTTTCCTCAAAGGAAACTGCGACAACAGCAGCAACAGCAGTGCGGCCTGAAGTGTGCACGGCACACACACACACCACACAACACCGCCGATCATCGACAGATACTGCGAAGTGAGTAAGAGAGAGAGAGAAAAGCCACCAAAAATAGCTGCTACTACCTGGCTCACTTCATTCATTCAGTAGTGTTCTGCGCCGAAGGAAAGAAAGAAAGAAGGAATTGAGAGCAGCAGCAGCAAACACAATTGAGTTGTGAGTGACAAGCGCACTACCGTTAATCAACAAACAAACAGCAAACGATGCCATCCACGAAGATGAAGGCGTCATCACTGATGCTAGGGACACTGATGCTCCTGCTCCTCTGCTGGGCACTGACCGTCCAAGGTGGACCATCGTCCACCACCTCCGAGGAGCTGCGCAAGGAGGCCTTCAGCAAGGCGGCGAAGAAGGCCACCCTGGAGAAGAAGTCTGAGCTGAAGAGCAGCAGCAAGCTGAAGACCGCCGCCGCCTCTTCCTCTTCGCTCTCTGCCGCCGACAACTTGCCCGCCCTCAACAGCAGCACTCCCATCGACACCGGAGCTCCGGTTCCCGTGGAGGACGACGCCTGGGAGGACCCGGAGCTGTGGAAGGACGTCCCCGAGAATGGCACCGTCAACATTAACGTGAGTGAGCTTATTTGGTATTCGGTGAGTGTCAATCTAATCCAAACCGGCGCACACAGGGCTCCTTCTCCGTGGACTACATCGACAAGCTGGTGAGCAACGAGCGGTACTTCCTCGCCACCACCATCCTCAACAAAACGGAGGCGATGAAGCACTGGGTGGAGATTGAGTCGCTCAACCAGCAGTTCGTCCACGAGGTGCTCTCCGATTCTCACCGCCGTGCAGCCAGCATCAACCTCCCCTTTGCCTTTCCCTTCTACGGACAGCCGGTGCGGAAGGCGACCATCGCCACCGGGGGCTTCCTCTACATGGGCGAGCACGTGCACAGCTGGCTGGCGGCCACGCAGTACATCGCCCCGCTGATGGCCAACTTTGACACGCGCAACAGCAGCCACTCGAAGGTCCTCTACGGCTACAACGCCACCACCTTCGTCATCGAGTGGCGCAATGTCCGCCTGCAGGAGGAGCCCAAGGCGGAGTTCACCTTCCAGTGCGTCCTCTCGATCAACGGCGACATTGCCTTCGTGTACCGGAACGTGCCGCTGGGCATTCACGACATTCCTGACAGCGGTCATCCGGTGAAGATTGGCGTCAGTGACGCCTACTTTATCAACAAGGCGCATGTTTGTAAGTTGGATGGGGGGAGGGGGTTGAGAACTTTTTTAGCTAACACTGAACTTCCATTCTGATCTCAGACGTTCGGAGGAAGACGATCTACGAGTACCACAAGCTGGACATGATCAACTCGACGGCGGGCATGATCACCAACCAGACGGCCATCGTCCTCACCGCCCTGCCCACCTGCGTCACGCTGAGCAGCTGTGAGGCCTGCGTGGCGGTGAACAGCACCGCCAGTGCCTTCAACTGCACCTGGTGCCCGGCCATCAGCCGCTGCTCTGACGGCTTCGACCGCAGCCGCCAGGAGTGGATCAGCAAGGGCTGCGACCACGAGGACAACTTCATCAGTGCGCACAGCTCGGCGAGGTGTCCGGCCGTCCCGCTTACCACGCCTCCCTCGGCGGCCACGCCTTCATCCGCTCCAGGGCTTCACGGTTCCACAGGTGAGAGTAGTTGAGATTGGTTTACGATTAGAGGTTTTTTTCTTTCTTCTTCCTTTTTTCTTTCTCGCTTTGACCTTCTTTTTGTCCGTTGTTTTCTCAGAGTCCTCTATCACAACTCTTTCTCCTTCTCCTCTTCCTCCAGTCAGCTCGACAGTCATTCCTGGTAATGGTGGTCTGTCCACGAGCACTGGTAATCTCTTTTCTAGATGATAGCTCTTTCTCTTTCTGTTGATCATTTGCTCATTGTCGTTTGTTCGGTTCCTGTTTGACAGAATCGCCCGATTCCGCCTCTGGCAGCAAGGTGGACCTGAACGGCGGTCACGGCGGTGACTCGAAGAACAGCAATCTGACGCAGTTGGAGTACA
>NW_016188921.1:0-4037 GCF_001687245.7 Rhagoletis zephyria
CCCCGCCCGGAAAGAACCCGTTCGGACAGACAGCGATCAGCGCCACGGAAAATTTCGGCAATACATGATTCACCGGATGGGTCTTCACATTCAGAATATACCGCTTCGTTTCCTGGATCTNACGGAAAATTTCGGCAATACATGATTCACCGGATGGGTCTTCACATTCAGAATATACCGCTTCGTTTCCTGGATCTGACTCCGATGACAGGGAATATGCATACGTGAACAAGCAAAAGAAACCAATTAAAGCATCTCAGAGACGTAGGTATTCGAAACCAGTCGTGGATTATAAAAATGACAAAAATTCAAAGGGGAATGATACGAAAGTAGGAACTATCGTCGACCCATTTATTGCTGTTGAGGGCGATGAAAATGTACGATGTGCAAAATGTCTCGTGTGGGTCCATCACTTCAAAAAGTGTCGAACCCAACCGAATAGGGTANGGTCTTCACATTCAGAATATACCGCTTCGTTTCCTGGATCTGACTCCGATGACAGGGAATATGCATACGTGAACAAGCAAAAGAAACCAATTAAAGCATCTCAGAGACGTAGGTATTCGAAACCAGTCGTGGATTATAAAAATGACAAAAATTCAAAGGGGAATGATACGAAAGTAGGAACTATCGTCGACCCATTTATTGCTGTTGAGGGCGATGAAAATGTACGATGTGCAAAATGTCTCGTGTGGGTCCATCACTTCAAAAAGTGTCGAACCCAACCGAATAGGGTAATCTGCTACAAATGTACACGACCGGGGGTTACGTCTGATCAATGCCCGTGTTTAAAAAACGCGTAAGGGAGTCGATTGGGAATAGTGGTCCATCGTACTCAGAATCCACAACCTTTTCTAAATCCACTGTCTCTAACAATCCTCATTCGACCGAAGTCCCTCTACAAATCGACAAATCTTCAGTATCGAATTCCAGTAATAATTCTACTCTGATTCTTAACGAGTATAATCAAACTCAAAGGGATGGCAAAGAACCATCAACCCAATGTTCTGAACGAACACCACTAATTACCAAACCTACTTCAGCTCAAGTCCCTAATCACAATCAAGACGGAGACAACAAAGTTAACCCACCACGACTCCGCGATGTTTTCTTTATCTCAGAAAAATGCTTGACATATAATATGCCGAACGATCGTCGCGATTATCTCATGGTTATGGTTAACAACCAGTCTCATGCGGTTTTACTCGATAGTGGAGCCGAAGTCACAGTCATTTCACAAACATTTTATGAGAAGTACAAATGGGGACAGTTGCAACCTACCAAAACATCTATTGGTCTCGCCGATAATTCGATTTCTTTTAAGGAAATTGGTAAAGTGGATGTAGTCTTACCCGACTTGTGTCAAGTCTTGTAGTGCCTATCTCACTGAAACACCCAATTATGGGCTGGACATTCCTTGAGGCCTTCTTTTTCGAACTCTTGCAGAACCAAGAGAAAGTTCAGCGATTTTTAAAACCTACAGCCAAAGGTGATATTGAAGAAGTTGCATCCGCTAAAGTCGAAATTGTTACGGCGGATGAATTTATTATATATACATAGATAACCCCACAACTAACTAGCGTCAGCCTTCCACATAATCTCACCCCAGATCAAAGACAAATGTTGGACGTCGTCCTCAAACTTTTTAATCTAACTCCTGAGTCTGGTCCTTTAAATGTCACTAATCACATCGAACACGTACAGTAAAACCCGCTTAAGTACCTCACGAAAAATGTCAGCTTTATGTGGTACTTAGGCGGGTTGGGTACTTAAAAGAACCCGCTTAAGTACCTCAATGCGGGTACCTAAGCGAACATAATTATTTATGTAGATACATCTTCTTATTAACTTGCATAAATATGTAAATCCTTGATTAAAACATGAACATTTAACGAAGTATACGTAGTTTAAAACCAAAATCGTAGCATTATCTAAAAAGATAAACAAATAAAGAAAATTAAAAAAAAATAGATAAAGCAACGGTATGTAATTTTTACAAGAATTACATTCTTGAAAAAGTCATTGATTATACATATTTATAGTATAAAAATACCATATAAACCTAAGCTTAAGATTTTGTAGAACACTTAAAAAATTTATCAAAATTTCAAACTTTTTACCCAGAAGATTTTTTTTGAGTATAAAGTTTTACTGCCCTTTCAATTTTAATCTAACAATGTGCAAGTTTCAAGTGGCTAAAAATTACCGTTAATTTTTTTGAATTTTTTTTGCCGAAGGTGTTTAGAGCTGCCACTGAATTTCAGAATATGTATGTAAGTATTTTAAGGAATCTTAATCGAGCACTTAAAAGGGGAAAGTTACAAGTAAAATGGGAAATGGGGTACGAAAAATTGAGGTACTTAGGCGGGTTGGGTAAATTAGCGGGGAGGTACTTAAGAGACGGATTTTCTTCAGATTACATCAAAAAATTCACGGTGCACAAAAATGTTGGTTACTTAAGCGGGTTAGGTACTTAAGCGGGAAGGTACTTAAGCGGGTTTCACTGTAATTGATACGGGTGATGCAAACCCCGTCATGAAACGCCAGTATTCAGTATCGCCATATGTGGCTGCACAAGTTCAAGCCGAATTGGATAAAATTCGTAGTCGTGACATCATTATGACCATCGAAGAAAGCCCTTGGCGGTCACCAATTCTGGCTGTAAAGAAGAAAGACGGAACGTGTCGCGTGTGCTTGGACGCAAGAGAATTGAATAAAATCACCGTTCCAAATGCCTATCCAATTACGGATACTAATCACTTTTTAGCTCGACTAATATCAGCAAAATACCTAACCAGTATTGATCTGTCTCAAGCTTTCTTTCAAATTCCTTTGGCAAAATCGAGTCAACTGAAAACCGCTTTTGCATTCGGTAACAGACTTTATGCTTTTCGTCGCATGACGATGGGGTTGAGAAATTCACCCGCCACATTAGCCATTCTCATTGATAAAATTTTCCGTGATTTGGTTCCACATGCATTCGCATATGTGGATGATTTCATAATTTGCACTTCGACGTTTGAAGAACACGTTAAGATATTGGCTATTGTTGCAAAACGTCTGGCTGGGGCCGGCTTAACCATCTCAACATCCAAATCGAATTTTTGTTGTAAACGATTGGAATTCCTGGGCTACGTTTTGTCTCAAGAGGGTTTATCTGCGAATCCATCTCGTATTCGAGCGATTG
Organism: Rhagoletis zephyria; assembly: GCF_001687245.7. Lineage (NCBI taxonomy): Eukaryota > Metazoa > Arthropoda > Insecta > Diptera > Tephritidae > Rhagoletis > Rhagoletis zephyria. The sequence continues at coordinate 3,188 of NW_016188921.1, forward strand.
TTGAATTTGCACGGCCCAAAACGGCAAAAGAAGTCAGACGGTTCGTTGGTGCAGCAGGCTGGTACCGTAAATTTATTCCAAATTTTTCGGAGATCACAGCTCCCCTTTGTGAATTGTATAAAGGAAACCGAAAGGGACCCATTGAATAGAATACCGCTGCTGAACAAGCCTTTCTCAAACTCAAAGAGTGTTTAACTACCACTCCCGTTCTGACTATGGCCATTCAAGGTTTATACCGATGCCTCGCTTATCGCAGCGGGAGCTGTTCTAGTACAAGAACATGATGGGAATGAACGTGTGGTTCAGTATTTTTCTAAGAAATTCTCGAAAGCCGAACAAAATTAAACAGCATCTGAACGGGAATGCCTAGCCGTTCTCTTAGCGGTCAAAAAGTTCCGTCCATATTTTGAGGGTCGTGAATTGGTTGTGGTAACGGACCATGCAGCTTTGCGCTGGCTGCAAACTGTCAAAGACCCAACTGGCCGTTTATGTNCAACTGGCCGATTATGCCGTTGGGCGACCCGATTATCACCATACGATCTCAAAATTATTCATAAACCAGGAAAACATTTGCAACTTCCTGACGCCTTATCTCGTTTTGCTCTTCTCAACATCGTTCGTAGAAATCCAATTGACCTTCGGAGTAATTTTCACGTTAATCGTATCCCAATCACATCCGTGATCAACATTGACCCAAACACGTGCGATAAATGGTACAACAAAATGCCTGCCATGGCCTCAAAACAACCATTAGATAGATATAAAATCGAGAACAACCTTCTATATCTTCGATTGAAATTCTCCAATCAAAGTGCGGAAATACTGTGGACACTTTGTGTACCATCTTCTG
>NW_016188922.1:0-4037 GCF_001687245.7 Rhagoletis zephyria
ATATTCTTTCGTTCAACCAGTGGTTTTTGTTCTGTGCATACATGCTCAGATAGAAATCAGCTGCTCACTTTTTCTTTATTAATTGTTGCATGGTTTCGCAGGTAGGTAAAAATCAGTTATTTTCTTTCAATACTTAGTGTAGAAATCTCACAAACTGGCAGTATTTTATTTAAATTAATATATGAATCCCAAATTACGCCAAATGGCTAACTGTATTGGATACAAGTATTGTACTTGAAAATCATTGAAACTGCAAATTGAATGCAATCATTTCTGAATACCGTTAAATGTGAATAAAACTCTTATGTCTATTCGACACTTAATACTGAGTACTTTGAATCGATCCTGAGTACATGTATTAAAGCGATTATTGGAACAGATTACTTTTTAGTACTGAGTACTTTCGAGTTCTTTGAAGTATTTTCGAGTCTTTTGGAGCATGAACCAACGACTACAGATCACGTAATCCGCCATCGTTGTATTTGTAATCGATTTTCAGAAAAAAGTTTTCGTAGCGTTTTTGATGTTTTTTGGTTCTGTTTACATCGTCTTCTACCTCTTCGTAGTGATATTTTAGCGATTTTATGTGTTTTCTGCATCGGTTTTAATTAGAAATTATGATTTATTACAAATTTATGATATAATATGAAGTGCTTTGTGATTCTAACAAGTTTGTGCGTCTGTTTGATTTGCCAAGAGGCGTAAATTTGCGTGAAAAGTGAGCTTCCCCGCGCTTTTTTCGTTTTCTTTGTTTGTTTTCATTTTTAGGCAGATGTCAAAAACGCTCAGAAATTTACTTTTTTCATTCTTTTCCGATTGCGTGATCTTGTTAGTTGGTTCATGCTTTTGGAGTACTCAGTATCGATACTTTTAAAATCGGGTGCTGTCGATCCTTTTGAGAATCGAGTTCTGAGTACTTGTGATATCGATACTGCCCACTAGTTTAAACAAAAGCAACTGTAAAAATGTTCTGTTAGCGTTAGCTTTACTTCAGTCCTTGAGAAGTGCTCTCTATGTACTCGTTTAATTAAGTCTTATTTTACGTGAATGGCCAGGAATCGGAGAACTTACGTAAAAATACTGCTTTGTTACTTATCTAATGTTACTTTTATTTAGTCTTAAGTAATTTGTGCAGTTTTAGTTTTATGTATGTTATGAAGATTTTGTTGCGCTATAAAAGATCTTTCTTTTGATCTTGTTGTGCTAATTATTTGATTAATAAATGAAATCAAAAATACATACATTTAGGCATTACTTAATTAAATTAAATTAAATATGTAAGTATGTATATCGATAGAAGGCGAACATATCGTGCTCCATTTAAAACAAATTTTACTGGAATCTTTAGGAGGTTTTGATTGTCTAAACCTTTTAAATATTTCTTTAAATAAAAAGAAAAAATGGACAGGTTTGTATTTACACACAATGATTAAAAAAAATATATAAAAAAATCACCGCCAGTTTTTATCAATGGCAATTGTTAAATGACAAAAAAAAAACAGAAGACCGGCGGCAAAAATTAATAAATAAATACATATATTTTTTAACCAACGGGAATGTTTAGCTGCACATTGTTGATTATACTAAAATTCCATGGGCTAGAAAACTGCATAAATAGTTCTAAAAATTCAGAGCTCTAAATAACTTGTTTCAAATGTAAATAGCTTGAGATTTTAGTTTTTATAGGTTTAGTTAAAGCGCAAACAATATTCTTATACAAATAAAAATTGCAAAAATTTTTTACCCTTTTGAGTCACTGTATTAGCTTATAATAACTCCAATTGAAGTTTTTTTAATAATGAAGTTTCATTGTTGGCTTTAATTTCATCACTTTCGCTTTTGGTTTAAGAAAACCGAGAAGATGCCATTAATATGATCTCAAATACCATATCATTAGTTAAACAAAAAGTTCCTTAATAAACAATTTAAATTTTTATTGAAATAACTAAAAAAATAAATCCAAGCTAGAGTTTTTATTAAAATAACTAAAAAAAAGTTATTGGTATATATTTTCCAGATTTGGTAATTTTTTGCAATTGGTGGGTAAATATTTTTTTTCGTCAATGGCAACCCTGATTTCAATGTAAATTGGAATTGAAATGTAGTACTTTTTTACGACGATATTGAAAATCCCTATTTTTTACGTTAACGCAATGTTAAACATCTTGTGGCTTCCATTATTTGTCGTTTTATTTTGATAATAAATAAGATTTTTTTTTCTACAAAACATCCAAAAACACGATATGTATGTCCACAAAAAGTTAAACATATTTAAAGATTCTCGGGCAATACTTTCAACCTCTTATAAAATATTCATAATATTAAGATACATGCAAGTTCAATTAATGATAACATAAATTCGTAAATACAATTGACAATACACAATTTAAATAGAAATTATTTCGAGTTATATGTATAAATATCGTTACCTTAGTTCACAAACCCCCTAACCAACACTTTTTTCGAAACTGCGTTTTTCATAGATTTTGGTAGGATATAATCAACGACACCTTCAATACAAATTCTAAAGTTCAAGTACCAAAAACAAGAGTTGCATGCCACTTTTTAAAAAACCTATCTGTTTTTGATATTACTTTTATGTTGTTGTTGTTGTTGTTGTAACCGCATACAAATTCCCCAAAGAGTTTTTGGGGAGTGTTGCTGAAGTGACAGTCCTTGGCCAGATATAAGTCTGGGTCGTTCCGGTTACGTAGACCCGACTGTCGTGGGAACATTTATATAATGTTTTTTTGGTTCCCCTGTAAAATAAAAAATTGTTTGGTTAGGGCCTTTGTGAATTACGGTAACGATATGTAGTTCAATCTACCACTATACGCACATACTTGCATGCATATCGCCCGTTTACCAAAAAAAACTGTCACTAGTCAAAAAACGAGATTTTTCAGGAGACACCTTTAAGGCTTGCTCTTGAGTTGTGACCAAGGTGTATTAACAGGGTGTGATTGGACCAAAATGTATTCAACAAAGTGTGATTGAATTTGGCATTGCTCTCAGAACCATCCTATAAATTCAAATTGAAAAAAATGTGTATGAATTTTGAATAGATTTTTTATATTTTTGGCATAATAGTACCTTAAAAGAGAGCCTACCTGAGTTGTCAAACACACCTTGTTTAATAGGCCTTGGTAGCGACAGTCTTTTAGTAAATGAGCGATATGCATAAACATACATAAATACATACATATATGTATGTATATAATGCATTTGCAAGTAATATCAAGACGATGAAATAATTGCAACTGGAAGCATGTTCGTACTATGAATGTACACTGCATACATATTAGTTTATAAACAAGTGCACTTTTTTTCCTTAGATGCTATATAATATAAAAAATATGTATGCGAACACTATGCGCTATTTTCTACATATGTACGTAGAGTGGTCCAAAACCAATAAAGTCGGGATTTTAATGCCGCCACTCCCTATGATTGTTCTATACCGAAAATCAAAAAATATTTAGGGAGTGCTCAAAGCGCTCAAAGTTTTCCATGGATTTTATATGTGGAAAACTACTTTTCGTAGAAATGGTATAGAATTCTTGAAAATCAATATTTTTCGATCGGAAAACTGTAGTTCTCTTCAAAAGACTTCCAATATTAATATCCAATTGTTTAATAACCACTTTTTAATTCTAAAGATTTTTTATTGGTCCCCCATTGCATTTTCTGGGGGTTTTGGCGAACCTATAAAATATAGTTACCTGAAAAAATGGTTAAGGAAAAAATTGGGTATTATTACTGGGAATCTCCTGAAGAGAAACAAAGTTTTCCGTCCGAAAAATATTGACCATTTCTACGAAGAGTTGTTTTTCCCCCCATACTCCCTAAATATCTTTTGATTTCAAAATAAAAAGATAGGGGTATATCTTTTTTCGTATAGAACAATCCTAGGGGTGCCGGCATTAAAATTTCGACTACTTTTTCACATGCATTTTTTGACCACCCTAATATGTATGCATGTGCACTATTTTCAATATTTTATATATGAATGTATGAATGCATATATTATTTATATA
>NW_016188923.1:0-4036 GCF_001687245.7 Rhagoletis zephyria
CCTCGGTGGATCCTTCGCATGGTTCTTTGGGTGGTCCTTCAACCTTACAAACACAAACGATCAATACCTACCGTGGTCTTAGAACGTCACATATCCAAGAACCAATTAATCAACCATCTCATTTATATCCGAATTATTCGCTATCCGGTCCCCCACAATCACGACCAATTCAAGCCACTATATTCGACGAATCTGCCCAAGCGGATGTAATGGATAGGAAATTCAGAGGCTTACCATCATGGATGGGACGTGCTCAATTCGATGNCAATTCGATGGCGTTCATGTTAACGAAAAATTTCTATCGGTTGAAGATTATTTGGCTATTATTGGCTCATTTCGATATAAGATTGGAGTACCCGACCACGAATTGGTTACGCATTTAGTGCCCACACTCACCGGGGTCGCTCGACAATGGTACTTCACCGAACTGAGGAGCTTCAGAGATTATCAAGATTTTTGCACGAAACTTCGAGCTCGTTTCCTCAACAAACATACTCGGGCCCAAGTAATAATGTCATATGCACAGATTAAATTCGACCCACGTTCGAAAACACTACTGAAACATATCGATGACTTGATATTCCAATTGCAGGGTAATTCCTGTGGTCTGGATGAACGGGACCACCTCGATATCATCATTGGTACCTTATCCGATCATCTGCGTGAACTCGTCCACACTCGACAAGTCCACACGTTGGAGCAATTGTGTGAGTTCGCTCAGCGAATTGCACCACATTCGTTCATTGTTGCCACACCCCGTCCGGAAAGAACCCGTTCGGATAGACAGCGATCAGTGCCACGGGAAATTTCGGCAATACATGATCCACCGGATGATTTTTCACATTCGGAATATACCGCTTCGTTTCCTGGGTCCGACTCCGATGACAGGGAATGTGCATACTTAAACAAGCAAAAGAAACCAATTAAAGCATCTCAGAAACATAGGTATTCGAAACCAGTCGAGGATTATAAAAATGACAAAAATCCAAAGGAGAATGATACGAAGGTAGGAACTATCGTCGACCCATTTTTCGTTGTTGAGGGCGACGAAAATGTACGATGTGCCAAATTTCTCGTGTGGGGCCATCACTTCAAAAAGTGTCAAACCCAACCGAACAGGCTGATCTGCTACAAATTTACACGACCAGGGGTTACGTCCGATCAATGCTCGTTTTCAAAAAACGCGTAAGGGAGTCGATTGGGAATAGTGGTCCATCGTACTCAGAGTCCACAACTTTACCTAAATCCACTGTCCCTAACAATCCGCACTCTACCGAAGTCTCTCTACAAATCGGCAAATCTTCAGTCCCGAATTCCAATAATAATTCTACTCTGATTCTTAATGAATCTAATCAAATTCAAAGGGATGGCAAAGAACCATCAACTAAATGTTCTGAACGAACACTACCAATTACCAAACCTACTTCAGCTCCAGTCCCTACTAACCAGCAAGACGCAGTCAATCAAGTTAACCAACCACGACTCCGCGATGTTTTCTTTATCTCAGAGAAATGTTTGACATATAAAATTCCCAACGATTGTCGCGATTATCTCATGGTTATGGTTAACTACCATTCTCATACGGTTTTACTCGATGGTGGAGCCGAAGTCACACTCATTTCACAAACATTTTATGAGAAGTACAGATGGGGGCAGTTGCAACCTACCAAAACCTCAATTGGTCTTGCCGATAATTCGATTTCAGTTAAGGCCATTGGTAAAGTGGATATATTATATACGGTCGGTAGTCTTACACGACTGGTGCCAACTCTTGTCGTACCTATCTCACTGAAACACCCAATTATGGGACGGACATTCCTTGAGGCCTTCTTTTTCGAACTGGTGCAGAACCAAGAGAAAGTTCAACGATTTTTAAAACATACAGCCAAAGGTGATACTGAAGAAGTTGCATCTGCTGAAGTCGAAATGGTTACGGCGGATAAATTTATTAATTTTCGTAACTCGCCACCAGGGAGTGGGAAAGAACAAGCTCAGGTATCTTCTATGAGTAATGATCTGGAGCCAATTGACGCTTCCACACTCGGTTTAGAGGGTGAACTAGATACCCCAAAAATAACGAGCGTCAGCCTTCCACATAATCTCACCCCAGATCAAAGACAAATGTTGGACGCCGTTCTCAGACTTTTTAATCCAACTCCTGAGTCTGGCACTTTAAACGTCACCTATCAGATCGAACACGTAATTGATACGGGTGATGCAAAACCCGTCATGAAACGCCAGTATCCGGTATCGCCATGTGTGGCTGAACAAGTTCAAGCCGAATTGGATAAAATGCGTNCCCAGATCAAAGACAAATGTTGGACGCCGTTCTCAGACTTTTTAATCCAACTCCTGAGTCTGGCACTTTAAACGTCACCTATCAGATCGAACACGTAATTGATACGGGTGATGCAAAACCCGTCATGAAACGCCAGTATCCGGTATCGCCATGTGTGGCTGAACAAATTTAAGCCGAATTGGATAAAATGCGCAGTCGTGACATCATTATGACCATCGAAGAAAGCCCTTGGCGGTCACCAATTCTGGCTGTAAAGAAGAAAGACGGAACGTGTCGCGTGTGCTTGGACGCGAGAGAGCTGAATAAAATTACCATTCCAAATGCCTATCCAATTANGGTCACCAATTCTGGCTGTAAAGAAGAAAGACGGAACGTGTCGCGTGTGCTTGGACGCTAGAGAGCTGAATAAAATTACCATTCCAAATGCCTATCCAATGACGGATTCTAACCAAATTTTAGCATGACTAAAGTCAGCTAAATACCTAACCAGTATTGATCTGTCTCAATTTTTCTTTCAAATTCCTTTGGCAAAATCGAGTCAACTGAAAACCGCTTTGCATTCGGTAACAGACTTTATGCTTTTCGTCGCATGACGATGGGGTTGAGAAATTCACCCGCCACATTAGCCATTCTCATTGATAAAATTTTCCGTGATTCGCATATGTGGATGATTTTATAATTTGCACTTCGACGTTTGAAGAACACATTAAGATATTGGCTATTGTTGCAAAACGTCAAGCTGGGGCCGGCTTAACCATCTCAACATCCAAATCGAATTTTTGTTGTAAACGATTGGAATTCCTGGGCTACGTTTTGTCTCAAGAGGGTTTATCTGCGAATCCATCTCGTATTCGAGCGATTGTTGAATTTTCACGGCCCAAAACGGCAAAAGCAGTCAGACGGTTCGTTGGTGCAGCAGGCTGGTACCGTAAATTTATTCCAAATTTTTCGGAGATCACAGCTCCCCTTTGTGAATTGTATAAAGGAAACCGAAAAGGACCCATTGAATGGAATACCGCTGCTGAACAAGCCTTTCTCAAACTCAAAGAGTGTTTAACTACCACTCCCGTTCTGACCATGGCCGATTATTCAAAACCATTCAAGGTTTATACCGATGCCTCGCTGATCGCAGCGGGAGCTGTTCTAGTACAAGAACATGACGTGTGGTTCAGTATTTTTCTAAGAAATTCTCGAAAGCCGAACAAAATTACACAGCATCTGAACGGGAATGCCTAGCCGTTCTCTTAGCGGTCGAAAAGTTCCGTCCATATTTTGAGGGTCGTGAATTGGTTGTGGTAACGGACCATGCAGCTTTGCGCTGGCTACAAACTCTCAAAGACCCAACTGGCCGTTTATGTCGTTGGGCGATCCGATTATCACCCTACGATCTCAAAATTATTCATAAACCAGGAAAACATTTGGAACTTCCTGACGCCTTATCTCGTTCTTTTGCTCTTCTCAACATCGTTCGTAGAAATGCAACTGACCTTCCGAGTAATTTTCACGTTAATCGTATCCCAATCATATCCGTGATCAACATTGACCCAAACACGTGCGATAAATAGTACAACAACATGCATGCCATGGCCTCAAAACAACCATTAGATAGATATTAAATCGAGAACAACCTTCTATATCATCGATTGAAATTTTCCAATCAAATTACGGAAATACTGTGGACACTTTGTTTACCATCTTCTGACAGAGCAAAAGTCCTCGATGAAAATCATAACCAAC
>NW_016188925.1:0-3486 GCF_001687245.7 Rhagoletis zephyria
CAATGCGTATGGCACTTGAAAAACATGCAAAACAGAAACATAATTATGACGTAGAATGCTAGAATGGTAGAATGACGCACCTTGTTACTTTTATTTATGTTGAGTTGTAGAAGACGTACTAAAGACTTAGGCAGCGAACTTGTGATACATACTTGGTGTGCAGTTAATTGAATTTCTTGTGATTCGTTTTACTAATCATGTAGCAGCACGTGAAATTACGTTTCCATTTAGTCGTAAAAAGAGTAGCCAATTTGTTTATTTTAAATGACACTGGTAAAATTGCTATGGCAAAAATTTATTCACTTTATTTCGCTAGGGCTAGAAACTTAGTGAACGAACGCCTTAAGAATACTACAATCACTTTCTAGAAATCTAGAAAAGTGCAACTTGTTTGTGCAAAATATTATTTACCTGTGGCAGGGCTCAGCCAAAGTACATTTATCAAATTTTAATTTGAAAATTGTTTGCGTTATTATTTGTGCTGGCAAAGTTTTAAGTGCAGTTTATAAAATCACTGTGCGCCATTAAAAAAATTATTTAAATGAAAACCCATGTAATAAAAGTTATATTACAGCCAATTTCTCGAAAGCAATTTAAGTGAAATGTAATTTCAATTTTTTGAATCTTTATGGAAATTGACAGAAACTAATAGCGTTTTCTTTTCTCGAAAAAAGGCTGCACTTATTTTGCCTTGTGTTAGCGCTGTCACATTTTCATGTTCTTTTCTCAGCCCTTTCACAAGGCGTCGTGTTCTTTTCTATGCAGGTTGCGCTCTGATCCGGCGAAAGTGCTGCCTTTTCTGCCCTCAAATAAACGTGAGGGTGAGAGTTGCATGGTTGATTTTTAATTTAATCTTGTAAAAATGCAATTATTTTNACAGGCCAAGTGAATAATTCAGCTTTCTTAAGTTCTATAAATAAATTGTGATGGAGTAGTATATTTTCTGTTTCATTCTGATATAAAGAACGCAACATTTTCTCAGGTTTCAGGGCAACGCAAATCAAGAGTTCCCATATAAAAGGGCAGAACTTTTTTGAGAAAAGAAAACGCTATAAGAAAATCATTTTCCATTTAATTTATTGGTGAAACCGGTGGTTATAATGCGCTATAAGAAATATTGCTGTTTTTACAAGTAGGTTTTAAAATTTATCTGCCCTTTAAACACATTTTTTAGAACAAAATGTATGTTCAAAGGGCCGATGAATTTTAAATCCACTTGAGAAATCGGCGCTGACTTTATTTAAGAAATCTTTCAAATTTTTGTTAAAGTTTGTTGACCTCAAGTAAAATAACTAAGACTTTAATTTGTTATGAGTGTGCTTCACTTTATTCAAATTTGCGTTTTTTTGCCTTAAACGAGTTAATATTTTTAAGTTTGTTAGCAAACAGAACCACGAGGAACTTTTCAAACAGTTAGTATTAAGTAGTAGAGTAAGTATGCGTGCATTATAGAAAAAGCAAGGAAAAGAAGCAACTTTGAAAAAAAATCGATTCTTCTGGTCCAGGTTATAAAAGTAAAATAAGAAAATCTAGTTGAAAACAATTGTAGGGTTCCCCAAAATAAAAATAAAAAAAACCGCAAGAAAATTTTGAAATGGTAAAAAAAAATTTCACCCTATGCAATTTTAAAGTCGATGAAATTCTAGAACAACGAACTTCAAATTGCAGGCAGCTATAAATTAGCGTTAATTTTTAATATTCTTTTTCGCTCACATTTCAAGCAAATCAGCATGCTAAATGGAAAAAAACGTTCTCTTATTACATATATAAAGATTTCATTAAAAACAAAATTATAAAACTGAGTGAAAAATGAAGGCTATAGTGAATTATGAACAGTAAATGCCAGTTTTGAACCACGGTGCAATGGCGACACGCTAAACTCTCATTTCATTGGACTAAAATTGTATGGGCTATAAAATAACATACTAATTAAAAGTTTGAAGTCTTGAGGAAATTTGTTGAATTTTCCTACATTTTTGTAAAAGGTTTTGAACTGTGATTTTATAAAAAAGTTTTAATAAAAAAAAAAAATTACTTTAAAAAGCATTATAAATATAAAAAACACGTGGTAACTTGTTTGAGTATTTATGTTCTGGCGTCAAACGTAACTGGCACAAAATTGCTGACCGAATTATTGTTTTTCCTTTTTTATCAACAACGCTAACATGAAAATCACAATATACATACATATTTATAAAAAATATTGCTTCCAGGCATACTTATAAAAAGATTGCCATTAATACGTATATATGTACATATATGCATACGTAAGTAGATGTCAATCCGTGACATCCATTTTGAATCTTCACAAATTTTTCTCAAAGTTGTCAAATACTGATTAATAATTTAGTTACCAATTATTGATCTAGAAATTTTTGATTGACATTCAAGTGTTATCTGATTGTGTAAGAACTTTCATTTGCGTCACTAGGCCTACCAGTTTCCATTTCTATTATCCCACAGACATAACGTAAGTATGACATACTACGTTTATCCGTAGGCCATTTCACGAAATCATTTCATAAATTTCAGTAGAAACTCAGCGCATAACAACTATTTCATGTATGATTGAATTCATGAATAAATAGGGCACTTCATCTAAACGCGTAAATACCTTACCTTTACCTTACCTTAAGTCCACCAATAAGATATTATTATTATTTATGTTGGTATTTAGCAAATAAATTGCTGAAGTTATTAGTAGTTAAAATGATATTCTTCTAAACACATAATTACTTTTTTGCTACCCTCATTTAAATCCGATACATATGTACATGAATTTCGATTTAATTTGATGCTTTGTAAATTCAATGTAAACTACAAAATTTGCCCCGTTTGGTTTAAGTCAACACTTCGAACATTTGAATTAGCATAAACATACACATTAGTTGCACATTAACCTACCCAACTACCGACTTGTAAATAAACAATTTAGCGTTGCTCACGCTCGGCGGCGTTTTATTATTGAACTTGACCAATATTTCGCATGCCGGTAGTCAATGCAAACAACAGCAAATTGAAGTGGCTGACAGCGTGTGCAACTGTAAGTGATTGTGATGCACTTTAGACAGAGTTGTGAGTGCAAGTCATCAGTGTTTATTTGTAGGGTATATATGTACATACATGCATAGTAAGTATTTATGTATTTCTTTTTTTTTTTGCATTTTTAGTAACCAAGTTTTCCAAATGAGTGTATCACCAGATCTCCTAATATTATAAAGTCTTGGTGGAATTAAATTAACGTATATTTGTGTAGCAATGTATGTATGTACATATTTAAATTAATTTGTTTTATTTTATTTTATCTTGTTCTATTAGTGCATTTTAATTGAATTTTATTTTGTTTAATTATTTATATATTTTTTTAATCTTATTTTATTTTATTTTAGTTTACTTTATTTTATTTTATTTTATTTTATTTTATTTTATTTTATTTTATTTTATTTTATTTTATTTTATTTTATTTTATTTTATTTTATTTTATTT
>NW_016188925.1:3545-3709 GCF_001687245.7 Rhagoletis zephyria
ATGCATTTCATTTCATTTCATTTTAATTTTATTTTATTTTATTTTATTTTATTTTATTTTATTTCATTTCATTTCATTTCATTTCATTTCATTTCATTTCATTTCATTTCATTTCATTTCATTTCATTTCATTTCATTTCATTTCATTTCATTTCATTTCATTT
>NW_016188925.1:3736-4036 GCF_001687245.7 Rhagoletis zephyria
TTATTTTATTTTATTTTATTTTATTTTATTTTATTTTATTTTATTTTATTTTATTTTATTTTATTTTATTTTATTTTATTTTATTTTATTTTAATTTGTTTTACTTAAATTACTGGCGCTTATTTATTTTAAGTCAGTGATTGATCACTTTCTTTCTATAAAATAATAATAATAATATCATTTCATATCATTCCATTCATTTTATTATACATACCGATCATTTTCTCTCGAATTTTATTTTATTTTCTTATCTATTTTTTATGTACTTTATTTTACTATATTTTACTTAATTTTTTTTTT
>NW_016188926.1:0-4036 GCF_001687245.7 Rhagoletis zephyria
TGAAAATTATTTTTTGACCTTTTAGTCAGAGTTCAAAAAAATTCGTTAGAAACTTCTCCTAGCTGAGGCCAATTATTAAGACAAAACGAGAGATAAGCCAAATTATTTTCATTTTTTTTTTCAATTTTCAAACCAACACAATAGTGAAACTCGTTTTCATAATTTTTTAAATTTTAAGTTTCTATTCGTCTCAATTCTGATAAGTAATACGAGCAGTTATTGTACGTACGAGTCCAAAATTTTACGTTCACCCTAACAGATGGCCAAACTTCCCAATTTTAAAATTTTTTTTTTTTTTTTTTTTTAATTCACAACTGCAATATTGTGAATATTAAAATCTTCCACAAACATGGCTTTGATTCATATAATGCAAGAAATTTCCGCCCAAATACTTTTTACTCGAAAAAATTTGCCTATTTCACCCTTAATGACACCAGAATGCTGGTAAAACCATAAAAATATCAAATCGTTTTTGATGTCTCACCAACAGCTCGTACAATCACCACCACAAGAACATACACGCTCTTCATTCAAATGTACTAGTTGTAAACTACCTCTCAACTAGTGTGAACCGCATATCCAACTAGTCAGCCAACTATCTTTTTTCCATACAAGCAACTGTTGTTTTTAATATGGGGATGCCCTACGAGATGGCAGTTGTCATATACTAGTTCAAAATATACCGAAAAATACTAGTACAATTATGAACCAAATATACCAGTCTCATACTAGTTGAAAATTGGCAGAAAAATACTGGTAAATTATGGACCAAGTATACCTGTCTCATACTAGTGCAAAATAGACTGAAGCGATGTTCAGAACATACTCAAATTATCGAGGTAAAACTTGTCCACCCTATTTAATGGTGGCACTAAAAGTAGTGGAGAAGTCGAAGACGAGCCCCAGTTGATGACAATGGAGTCGATGTCCCACCGCCTGACTACGTATAACGTTGTACGAATAGCGACTACTATTTGCATCTGAAAAAAGACAAAGGTGCTGGAACTGAACGCATGTCCGACGACTGGAATTTAAGTGTGCTCTGCCCAATATGCTCTACCCTGCCACAAACTTGCTGGGCCTTATCAGTGTGGCTTTAGACCTGGCAAATCCACCATGGACCAGTCATTCACAATACGCCAAATCTTGGAAAAGTCCTGCGAGACTTTAAAGCCGCTTTCGACAGCACGAAAAGAAGTTGTCTTCATGCCGCGATGTCCGAATTTGGTAACGCCGCGAAATTAATACGGCTGTGTAAAAAGACGTTGAGGATCTCTCCGAGCCGTTTGGTACCACACGAGGGCCAAGGTGACTCGCTTTCATGTAATGTTGGAAAGATAATAAGAGCTGCAGGCTCTTCACACAAACTGTTAGAGCATAATCGTCTTGGCACCCACGTCAATGTTGACAGTTACAAGTTTGAAAAAGTAGACGACTTCGTTTGGACTGAGTAGGCAACTGAGAACTAAACTTTCTCTAGTCTTCATGCGTGTGCTGGTATATGGCGCGGAGTCATAAACAATGAAATCATCAGATGAAAAGCCTTTTGGAAATTTCGAGACTTGTGTATTTATTTTTTATTTGTGTTTAAGCCTGATTTGTTACAAAAGTATAAATAAATAAGGAATGAGCAGTCAAATAAAAATGCGCAAAGATTTTTTAAATATATGAAAAATGTGCAGGAAATATTGTTACCCACACGCCATGGTACAATAATTGCAGGTATTGTCTTCCCAGAGAGCGCATATTCCAATCTGCCTTATTTGAAAAACATCATTGTTGCCCCCACTAAAAGGTTTATTGCTAGAAAAATGTGATATTTCCACACCCCATATACCATATACATATGTATGTACACGTATTTCTTAAACAAAAACCTTCTTGCAGAGGACTTATTTAATTTGCAATAGCCGAACAAAACATTTGCTTGGTAAATAAATTCAAAATTGGTATGGCTCACTTCATTTCACACATTGTTTCTTTTGTTTTGAAAAACTATAGAAATGGAACTGAGCGAAAACGAACGAAAGCAAATCCAGCAAATAAAAGTAAAATAATCAAAATTAAACTGCGTTAAAATAAAAATAAGGGAGCACGAATTTCGACGTGAAGCAAAACTCTCTGGAAAGACAATACCTGTAATTATTGTACCATGCCCATACGCCATGTACACTGAGGGAAATAATGCATAGTAAAAATGAATACTTTATATTTGATTATCGTTTAAAAAATGTTCGTATTTAAAAATAATATTTTCATACAAAATTTATTACGCACGTATTTGACTGTTAACCTCTGAGTATATATATGAGTGTACATACGCACTCAAAGCATGCAGAGCGCCGCTCTGAGAGCGGTGACAACACGCACATACATACATAGTACATGTTTATCCGTATGGTGTTGATGGATATTCAACATTTGAAAGCAAATTTATATGGCTTAGTGTAGCTGAGTGCGCAAAGATGCTTGCCACAAGTTGTTGATATCCGGAGATGGTCGGGTTCGAATTCCACTGCAGGTAACATGCAAACAAATTTTTTTTTTTTTTGGTTTTTGTCTTGATTATTCACTTCAGGGATGCTTTTTCAGTACGAAAGCGGTCATTTTAATATGCGCGTAATTGAATTGAATATTTACCATTATACAGTACTTTCGTTGACGTTTATAGTAAGATCAATTACGTTTCTATTTGATTTTAACATTTTTTCCCTCAGTGTACACCAGAGCAACACTCTTGTATGGCAATATTTCAAACAATAACTTTCTCAGAGACTATCAGGCCCATCGAAAAGTAATGTATATAAGTTTTATAGAGAATTTTGTTAGCTTTAATTTGCCATATTTCATATCCATATTTCATATCATTAAGAATCAGTGCGCGATTCTACATAAGAATTGGATAGTGACATCCAGCGACAAAAAAAAAAAAATACATTTTGTGATGCAGTGTAATTGTTTTCATTAATTTTTTACGCGAAAAAGTCATAAAATAATGATTAAATGCTGATTAAAGTTTATTTACTTATAAACATTACGATCTCTGTATTTTATTTTTAAATTTTTCCTAATTCTTAATAATTTTATTATATTTTCTTCAAACATTCGCATTTGCATTTGCGTTTTTTTCAATTTTTCATTTTAGTATTTCCATATGACCTCATCAGTTTCCCATCTTTCAACCACCCACGCCCTCCGCGCCCCTCAGTCACATTACCGCTAAGTATCCGCCGCCGTAACGCTTTATCTTCCGCTTTGCGTTAACAAAATGATTGACATAAAAATTGCGTCTTCTTCATATCATTGAAATTTGCCAGGTTTCTGCCCTCGCACACACACACACACACACACTCAAACAAATACGCGCGCTCGCACGCCTTATTGAGTGTACTTGGCAACTCTGTGTGACTGACATGCCCATAGTGGCTGCCTGCTTGTATGGCACGTCTCAAGCGGCGACAACCATTGTCGCTGTAATGCACGCAATCAGCGCCTTAAGTGCACCTNATATGTATGTACATATTTCCCGCTTATGCTTTGTCTTTATTCATTGTTTTATTGTTGTTGTTGATTTTTCGATTCTCACAAATTGCATGTGGGACTTGAACGGTCGGTCGCGCCGCCACCTACATGCTTGCATACATACAAACATATGTACCTCCACATACAGCTCGATCACGTGTTCTTATTTTCCATCATAGAACTAGTCAACCGGCCGGTCAGCCAGCCAACAACAACAAAAGCCACTCCACAGAGACTCATTCGATTGCAGTTTTAATGGGGCGTAGACGGCTGGCTGTGCAACTCATTCATTCATCAATCATCTTTCATAGTTCAGCGCGCCCAACTGCTCGGCAGACGTTAGAAGAGGCTGACGACGAAGACGACGACAACAACAGCTGGAACGTGTTGCCTAGTCAACCTGTCCTCGTAGCTGTCGCTGTGGTAGGGTCAACAAGGTGAATGGAAAAGTTTGACTGCAAACATTTCATTTGTGTGACACACTATTAACGCACCCTTGGGTGGCTGGCAAGTC
>NW_016188927.1:0-4036 GCF_001687245.7 Rhagoletis zephyria
CCCCCTAGGATTGTTCTATACCGAAAAAATTATACCCCTGTCGTTCAAAGCGCTCAAAGTATTCCATGTATTTGATATGGCGAAAAAACAAGTTGGTATAGAATTTTTGAAAATCAATATTTTTTGTTCGTTTCTCTTCAGGAGACTGCCAATAATAATACCCAATTCTTTAATATAAAATTTTTTCACAAACTGAATATTTACTGTTACGGAAAAAAGGCAAAATGAATTTTATCGTTTGCTTTGTTTACACATTTGAGTTCCTACAATTTCATCGCAAGGGACACTGGGCCGTATGAATAAAAACTAAGCCATTGCTTTTTCTTAAAATGTCATACCTTTTACTTCAATTTTGTTTGAATAAATTGAGTAAAAGATCTGAAATTTTAAGAAAAAGCAATTGCTTATTTTTATTCATACGGCCCACTGTACTGTGTACACAACTTAATTGTAAATAGCTGCTCGAACTGTACTTTTAACCAAAGTTCCATCGGCACTTGCTACAACTGAATGCTAAAAAATCAGCTTCTTTCCCTCACCAAAATTAGGTGCAATCTGCCATTATGCAATTGCAGCTGCAATCACTAAGTGCAGCGTGGCTCGTCTAGCGGGTCTTTTTTGAAACTCGTGCTTTGTCAATGGGTTATAAGATTTAAAAGCGTACCAGAAAGTTGAAAAACAAACACCTAACGGTGCTTATATTCCTATTGTATGCACTGGTATAGAAAAAATTGGAACTGAATTCGAAATTGCCATTTTAACACCGCCAGCTTATACGGCCTTATGGATTCACGCTTTCGAAATTATTTAATTTTACCGTTTATCTCCTTTCAAATTGCTGACCAGATTTTGATTTATCACTTTTGCTTATCATAACTTTTGCACTTCAGTTTTTTTTTATATAAAATTTCAGTATTTGATTAAAAGTTTTCGTTTAGCAATTTTTTTCTCTCCAATAACTAGGTTTAAAACGCACGACGAGTCGAGGAATATAACAACAGATTTCGAAACTTACCAAAAATCTCCCTAATATGAAGATTTTGGCACTGAACGTATTCTAGTCAAGGATTAAATTTTACTTTTTTCTCATTCTTTAAAAAAAAGACGCAAAAAAATACCAAATAGTAGCGCCAATGTGGTCGTTTTAGTTTGTAGAGAATTGAATGAGCTTAAACTCTGCATCCACGAAGACAACTTGTGGACAATCTAGTAGATGCGCCAAACAGTTAAAGTTGAAAATATGTTGAGCTTATTCTGCTGATTGACAATGTTTATATTTAATTGACTTAAAATTCAGTTTTTTCAAAAAATCCTGAAAGTACCGGCACTCCTTCGTTTATAAATTTCCAAATTATACAACATAAAAACTATCGCAAGCGCCAATTCTTTGATAACTTTCCTCTCAGCATGTTCAGGAAAAATATCGTAAGCGCCATTTTACCTTTAGAAAATAAGGTATGCAAAAAATAAATAGTCCCATTAGAAAGTTATCATTCAATAAGGAGAATCAAAAAAACCTCTCCTGTAAAATTTACCTTTTGTCGCTTACGATAAAATCATAATCAAAGGCCAATTTGTCCTAATGTATGCATAAAACTTCACATTTTAGGCAGCCGTACACAATGGATGCATATACGTTTTAGGAGGGACTTCCGAAAATAAGACAGTCGAGCGTTATGACCCTCAAAGTGACAAATGGACAAAGGTTGGTTGAAATAGTTACACCAAAAATTTAAAAACACCAAAATACAATTTTTTATTACTTCTCATAGATGTGCTCTTTGAACGTTGGACGTGGTGGCATGGGTTGTGTTTTTGTAGGAGATCAACTGTGGGCTGTCGGAGGCTGGAACTCAAAGTCCGTGTCAGTTTATAATGCCGAATGTGATGAATGGGTCGTAAAGAAACCAATACCTGAACTTGGTGAATACAGGTGTTATGTTGTGCCTAAAACCTTACTTCTATGTGAATAAGAGATAAGGAAATTTACAAAGTACTTAGTTGAAGACTTACTAGAGATCAATGTATTTATTTTGCTAACGCAACTTTTAATTTTCACCTTATCTTGAACATGAATTTTAGTTTAATGGTTTCTATTACTTTAAAATATGTTTGCTTGTAAAATGCGTTTTTTAAATATCTAGTAAATATATCCAACAAAGTAGAAGTGATTTTGATAGTTCTCCCTTTTGAACTGCGACGGGAATATCAAATAAATAATAGATATTCGAAATCGTATTGAAGGAATTTTTTTAATCTATTTAACATTACATATCGATGGCTGAGTGGAAGATCGACTTATCTCGGCAGCCACTTCGAAGACGGACTATCTCAGAAAACTTTTCCAGAATGCCCTACCTCAGAATTTGATTGAGAACGCCCTATTTCAGAATTTTATTGGAAAACACCCCATCTGGTGGAAGAACGCCCTATCTCAGAATTCAGTTCAAAAACGCCCTATCTCAAACGAAAATATATTAGGGTTATTCTCGGAGTCTTGCACGTAGCACGGAATATATCAAATGCAAAAATACTATTCCAAATTTGTAAGAGTACGAGAGCCCCTCATCGCAAAATAGTAGCATGCATTGGTAGAGAACAGCGAAGTTCTGTATCAAATACAATACCAAGATACAGCAAAAAAAAATGAAGTGAGCGAAATTAAAGGAATGAGAGAAATATGTAGCAATTCCAACAACAAAACAACTAGCAAAGAGTCGTATTTATCTTGCTATGCTTTTTTGCAAAATATATACATACATGGGCTTCGACGTTGCATATTTTGCAGCGATAGGAAATGATGTTTCCCATGTATTTTGTTGTTGTGTATTTGCAAGTTGTATTTACAAGATTTCGATACTCCTATTGAAAATGTGCTGAGATAGGGCGTTTTTGAACCGAATTCTGAGATAGTGTCTTTTTCAATCAAATTTTAAAATAGGGCGCTCTTCAACCAAATTCAGAAATAGGGCGTTGTTGAAAAATTTTCTGAGATAGGGAGTTTTCGAACTGGCTGCCGAGATAGGTCGATCTTCCACACGGCCATCGATATAGTCGGCTACAAAGAGAGCTAAATTTGATCGTCACTTCAAAATTGTTGAATATGCCTTGGTTTTTAAGCAACAGCTTAGAATGGTAAACATTTTAATTGGTATTCACTTCAACCCGAAAAAAATTAAAAAGTTTTAAGTATTTTTATATAGGTTTTAACCGTTCAGAAAGGTTTCGAGGTTCTCCCAATTATAGGGAATACCATTAATTTCTTGACAAAAAATATAAATATATAAGAATTGTTGCTTAGTGCTTTAGTTTCAAATTAAATTTTTAGTTTACATTTATATTGGCTACTGCTACAAATGAAAATAAATCATTCTTTGTGTGCTTCTATTACCCAGCTTCACCCATTTGTTTAATAAATGAAATCTATTTTGTATAAAATTTAACGTGTTAGTAAATGTTTCGCGAGTGGGTTGGCTGAAAAAATCCTGACCCATATATTTTAAATTAAATATTCAAAAATATATATATTTTTTTTAATTTTGCACTAATTTTTTTAATGTACAAATTATATACCAATCGAAAGTATGCAGCCTATATAATGTGAAAACGTTGGGTTGTCTATTTTTTTCTGGCTTACCTATCGGGTTGGTAGATATGAACAGGTAAGTAATACTAGTAATATTCTCTCATCTGTTTAACACATTATATAGGCTTTATGCTTTCGATTAGTATATATGTAATTTGTTCATTTAACAAATGAGTGAAAAATTAGAAAAAATAATAATTTTTTAATATTTAATCAAAAATATACTGGCCAGGACTTTTTCAGCCAACTCACTTCCGAAATATTTCCTCACACGTTAAAAATTTACAAAATANATACTCATCTGTTTAACACATTATATAGGCTTTATGCTTTCGATTAGTATATATGTAATTTGTTCATTTAACAAATGAGTGAAAAATTAGAAAAAATAATAATTTTTTAATATTTAATCAAAAATATACTGGCCAGGACTTTTTCAGCCAACTCACT
>NW_016188929.1:0-4035 GCF_001687245.7 Rhagoletis zephyria
CCAAGTCCCATCGAGAGCCACTGTAATATCATAAGGAATAAGTAGCAAATGGGAGTGCTAATCCTGAAAAATATGAAATTCTCGAGAAAGTATGGTATATCGGTAACGCAACAGAAACGTAATATAAATTTGGAAAATTCAATACATTTTTATCTACCTATAACACCTACGTACCTATTGTACGCACGCCGCGGTGAGACAAATTAGAACAGGTAGTGATTGCGTGTGAAGCTGATAGAGTTGACCCGAAAAAAGGACATTTATTTAATACTTGGAACGGTTCATACAAACTTATATAACAAGCGGCCTTGACATACTTATACTGTAATATTACCGATTCCGATTTCGATATGTTTAATATATGCATGTACGCTTCTATGTATGCACGTGTGTATGCATGTTAAAAATTACATGTTTTTAAATGACTTTAATTTCCAAAGTCATTAGTAACGATTTTTTCATAAAACTATGTGAAATAAAATGTATTCATATATATATACATTAGACTGAACCACCTTGCAGGCAAACAAAAAAAAAAAAGTTGGCCGCACACCCCTGAGTTTAAAGTATTTTTTGTAAGGCAGCTGTACACTGGCGGCAGAAATAATAGACTCGCCTTACTTTGAAGAGTTTTGGCTATATTTCCGTGGTTTATTTTATGTTTGATATTTAATTTTTAAGCCTGCCTAGTTATACAACAAACATCATACAAAACCCCTTTTCAAACAATTCGATAAATTTTCACCAAATTTTTAAACTTTTTATTCAGAATTTCTAGAAAAATTATTGGTATGCAGTTTTATTGCCCATTCTACTATACTTCACTATAACAAAGTGCCAGTTTCAAATGGCTAAAAAATACCTTTGATTTTTGACAATTTTTTGTGTTGACGATGCCAGGCATTCTCTTTCCAGATACCGTCAGCAAAAAACAAATCTTAAAAATCAACGGTATTTTGTTTGTTTTGAATGGGCTACAAAACTGCATACCAACCATTCTTCTAAAAATTCTGAATAAAAAGTTTAAAAATTTGTCGAATTTTTATAATTTTAGTATAAAGTTTGAAAAGGGGATTCATATGATGTTTCTTGTATAACTACCTAGGCTTTAATAAAAAAATATGAAACATAAAATAAACCAAAGAAATATAGCGAAATTCTTAAAAGTACGACGTGCATATTATTTCTGCCGCCAGTGTATGTACATTTAACAATAAATTTGTTGTAAAATAGTTCTACTGAAATAATCGAAATACTTCTTCAGAAAAGGTTTAATTATTTTTGACGAACTATGATTTACTAACATTAGGGTGGTACTTTAGAGTGGTAGGAACTGAGATCTAGTGGTTAAGAACTTGAGGTTAATGAACTTTGGAACAAACAAAATTTTCTCCTTCAGGCAAAGTCATCGAAATATCATTCTTTAAGATCAGCGTGTAAATTCCAAAGATATGACGAAAAATATAAAAAAGCCGAACGATAGTATGTTCAGCAAAAAAAAAAACAGAATGGAAACTACGGCTACTTTTTTTCTGGTACGGTCTAATGTACATGCATACATATATGAACATATTATTCAACAGCGCACTTTTTAAACCAAGTAGTACTTTTTACATTTATACATATGTATGCTTATTTTCATGTGTACCTACATACTTAAGTGTATGTAAATTTACATACTTGAAAAGAAGATAGCCCACGTTGATGGACTCCGTAGGAATTCACGTCCATACGTCCTCCACAAATGTACGCAAATTAAATATTTGAGATGACGAAACACATTTTACCACAGATAATATTTAGACATGAGTTAAGTATATATTTTTATTTTCGTATGTCAGCACTTATTTATTCGCATTTCGAGATCACTTATCTACTAGAAGTTTGCAAGGTAATTGCGCCGCACTGCTCTTCTTATCTTCTCCTTCATACTATATGTATCTTCATCAATTAACAGACGTCTGTGGTAATAGCCTCATTTCAATTTTACCGTGGCAGCATGTAAACATATGTACATATCAGAATGTACCAACATACCAGAGATGCTTCAATTGGCACGTGTTTTCATTGCGAAATTAAAAATAAATAAAGCGTAATACAAAAGCAAAAAAAGAAAGAAAAAATAAAATAAATACATAGAACTATATACATTAGTGCAAAATTGTGAAAGAAGGCAGAAAAAACTTGAGTGTGGTATGTAAAATTATTGAAATACAAGTATTTTAAATAAGGAAACAAAAATTTGAAGGTCAACAGAAATTATATTCCCCGATGAGGAAAATCTGTGAAAAAAGTCGTGATTTGAACTTTCGCAAGTAAACTGGACTTTGATGAACTTTTTGAAGGTTAAATACGATAATGGTTATAATTTTCTCAAACTTTGAAGAAAGTTTTTTGAAAAGCCAAAAGTGTGAGCTCTTTGGTGTATGGATATCGATAACCATTGTAACAAAGATATCAATAAATTTATCGATAATTATATTCCATTTGATTAATGCAGATAAATATATCGATACCTATATACAGTGGTCGAAATACTTATAGCCGCACCACATTTTGACAAGTTTTGACATATTATTTCTGTTGTTATTTAATTTTAGTTATTTTTTTATATAAAAATATAGTTCATTATTTAACAAACCCCCGTGCAAATCTAAGTTTCAAACTTTGTGCAATATTAAAAAAAAAAAAAATCAAAACACTCGTAAAAATTTCTAGCTTTTTTTAATGAAATTTTGTAACCCATTGAATTCTAGTGGAACAAAAGTACAAGGTTAAAATAGCTAAAAATTACGGTTGATTTTTTATACTTTTTTGATTTTTTTTTGAAAAAACCGTAAAAAAAATTAATGATAATTTTTAGGCATTTGAAACTTGCTCCACACCACAGTTCGCTATGCTACTTTACCACTGACAACCATGAATACAAGGTCAGCTATTAAATTGCTATGCATAAAACGCTATCTCCTGCTGTGCTTCCATATCGGTTGCTATGCTCTTAAAAATTTCGCCTATTATTGGCAATATAATTTCTATTCTTAGTTTTTTTTTATTTTTCATGTGTGTATTTGTGTGTATGTATGTAGGTATTTCTAGTATAGATGCTGTATAAGTAAGTGCTTAAAAAAAAGCTAAACAAAAAGCGCTCTTAATTAATTTTTTCTTCTTCAATTAAATTAAATGGAAATTGCCGGCACAAGCTAATAGTTAGTTTGCTATTTTAAGTGGAGAACAATTTGTAATCGCGTCGGTAGGGCTTTTTAAGATTCGTCATTCTATTTGTTAGCAAATTTTGAAGCATAACATTCACATGAAATGATTCTAAAGACATTTAGTGCTTGACGCATACTTACATACATACATACATGCATATGTAACTATGTAAGCTTGTAGTAATTTTGTTTCTTAAGTTTTCTTGGAATCAGCAGCATCAATTGAGCTCTAACGCCATGACTTTGGCGCCAACTTACTAAGTGACGTTGGTGCAGACATATGGGTGTACGTTTGAAAAAAAAAATGATGGTCATAGAATTTGTGCAATAGCATGCAAGGCAGCAAGAAAAAAACAACAAAAGCAAAGAATGTCGAATAGATAGTTCACATGTAGTAGGTCAAAAATGTCGTTCCCCTTCAGTATTGTACGAATAGCAACTTGACTTCATTACGCGTTTTGTAAAGTTCAACAAGTCAGGCATTTTATTAGTCTCTCGTTGATGAATCAACTCATTCAATTCTAGGCGACAGCCAATGAATCAAGTATAGGAAAGCAATTTTTTTTAATGTAATTTATTCGCTTCCGTTTTTATCAATGCATTAAGTTATTAATTGTTTCTTTGACTCTACTGTAGGATATAATAGTCATTATCGGGCTCCGTTTGGATATAAACCGATCGCCCGATTGTTCATTCAACATCAAAAACCGCAAGAGTCAATTTTTTTCATTCTCATTTTTTGTAACCTATTAAATCTTAGTACTATAAAGTGCAACTTTCAAGTCCCTAAAAATGGCCGATAATTTTTTTTATTTTTTTTTTT
>NW_016188930.1:0-4035 GCF_001687245.7 Rhagoletis zephyria
TTGTTGTTGGAAGCATAAGATAAAATATGTGTGAGGAAAAAAATCTATACAAATTTACACATCTACATACCTACCGAGGTATACAATCTCAAAGGAAGCAACCCCAAAATATTTAGCTAAAGTTTTCTCGGAAGAAGGCAAACACTTAAATATGCGATTGAAAAGAATGTCTACATAGTTAAGTGCGAAGTGTGTAAAGAAGATAAGCTTTATCGTGGGTGATGTGGGGTAAATTCAAACGTCCGGAAACGTGCAGAAAACGAAATGCAGAATAGAGTGTAAGTCTGTTAATTTTTTTTCAGAGTCAAACAGACTCTTGTGAATTTTCTTCAGAGGCAACTGCATCTGTTTGTATGTATGTATGTCCGTAGCAGAGTTTGCTTTATGTTGAACAAGAAATAAATGGGTTTATAGTTAAGCTTATCTACTCGACACACTCGAGAGCAAGGACGATGAAGTTGGCTATCAGCGTACATAGCCAATATTGTACTTACATGTATATAAAACATACCTACATATATATACTTCATCCGCGTAAATGTAGTACATACATATTTCTGTACCGTGTAGGAATAATAAAGCTTCTGATCTTGTGTACTTCTAGTGTCATATAGTCACATAGAAAATGAAGGTTAGTAAACTCTTTCCCCTTTCCTGTTGGGGCGAGTACTTGAGCTTTCGGTTTCAATACTGCCATTCACTATTTAGAGAATGGGAAGGCAATGATAATTTAAATTAGAGAACCTCCTACTTCATCAGATCCGACACAAAAGTTACAAAAATTTACAAATTGATTCTGGTCCCACACAGTTTAGCTGCGACCGGAGAATTGTTATCCCGCCTGATTCTAGCAGTCTGCACATTTTCAGTCCTCAGTCAGTATTTCAGAGTTCTGCGAGAACAGCAGTGACTCTAGGCAAGTGTTTCTTGAACAGTTTAGCAACAACTAATCCATTTAATGCAGAAGATTGTAACCTTTTTACAGATCTACTGAGTGCAGAGAAACAAGCAGCGCTTTTTACTATCTACTGCAATATCTAGGCACGAGCCATTCCAGATTTCATCATCCGCTGTTTCATTGCCATAATAGCTGCGTTTCCTTATACTTCCAGATAATCCCATTTCACAGCCAGAATAAAGAGAATGCGTTTGAAATATACGTTAACATATTATCAGGAACGTTCTAAAGAATAGGTAAACAAAAAAGTTTATTCCAAACATTCAGAGTGAATAAAGAAATGCAGCCATTATTATTTTTAAATTGCTTTTACGGTTTAACAGTAACAGTCACAGAGCGCAAGGCTCTTTTTGTCACCTGCCTCTCCGAAAAATTATTTCTAAATCGGACTGTGCGTCAAGACTTTTCTGCGTCGTCTGCAAAATATTTATCATTTTGGATGAAAAGTAATTTATTCTATTTGGAAGTCATGCGAAAATTATTCTGTCCTTACACCGTAGATCACTCCGTTCGCAAAAATACTATAAGATTCACAAAACTTTCAGCAACTACTAAACAAATGCTTTAAAATTTATCAACAGTAATACTCTTATGTAAAATTTGGAGACCTCATAAACGAGTAGTCAATTATGTAACGGAAATAATTCGGTGCCTGGATTAAGGATTCGAGAGACCTCATTGAAACCCTCACATAGTCAGCTCAATTGTTCTTTGAAAACGAAGGCAAAAAAACAATAACAAGGCCACTGAGAAGTAATCGAGGATCAAGGTCGGGCTACTATACATATTTATGTAGCTTTAATATATTTACGCCAATTTCCCAAAATGTGTTCATGGTTTTATTACCTTGTCATTTTTGTTTGCTACTCAAGCAGTCTTTTATTAATTTTTTTCCTCCCTCTATTTATGTACATTCTTCGTCGTCTCCCTGAGTGCTGTGGCCCCGTATCTTCCTGGATATGCGTTCATGTAAGAGCTTTTCACGCAGTGGGCGTGTATACTTACTTATTTATTTAGCCCATCGCCTTGCAGAGTTATAATTTCTCTGTATGTTGCAGTTCATTTGTTGATT
The DNA here is from genome assembly GCF_001687245.7 of Rhagoletis zephyria. Classification (NCBI taxonomy): domain Eukaryota; kingdom Metazoa; phylum Arthropoda; class Insecta; order Diptera; family Tephritidae; genus Rhagoletis; species Rhagoletis zephyria. The sequence goes on from NW_016188930.1 coordinate 2,031, forward strand.
GTTTTTATTTGTGTTTTTCATCTTCTTGTTTTTGTGTCATTGTTTACCTTTCTTATTTTATCCAGATAAACTTCAGGCTGTGATCCTAGATTTTGAGGGTGGTTTGTAGCTTTAAGCTGGTTGTTTGCGTGTGTGTTCAAGCCATATTATGATTGCCATGAAAAATTTGTCATGAATGAAATTTTACTGGATTGTTGTTGATGTCTCTGTGTTTGCGTTATATTTATGTGTGGTTGGTTAAGTGGTTGTGTATAATACATAAGTACTTGGCAGATTTGGGGGAGAGTAAATTAGTGTGACGAATATGTCATCGGGTAGGGAAGTGGTTTGGTAAAGAGGAAAGTTTTTTTAAACGGACGGAAAACGTATGCGTTAAGAGGTTTAATAATATTGACACGCGTTCTACGTTGCAACATATCGCTAAACAATATTTGGTCATACTATTTTTTAAGTAGATAGCCAATTTTGCGCTTATACTTACACCTTTATCTGCTACTAAAACAAGTTAACACTTAATACAATTTTTTTTTTTTAATTTTGGCAGAGCTTTTCAAAAAATATGTCAGATAAAGATTTTCTAAAATTTTTCATCCATCATTAAGATTTTGTAAATAGAGGGCAAATCGAATTTAAAATTAATTTTTATTTTTTTTTTAATTCATACATGCTTACACATATTTTTTGACCTGAAAATTACCGAAAAATTACGAAGAATCTATAAAAAAAAAGTCGTGTAGCCCATTACCACCAACAACTTAACTGCAGTTAAGAGCCCAGAGAAGTTCCAAGAATTTTAACATGGGGTGATCGGCATAATTTACTACTTTTTACCTTCATTTGCTTATACTTATTATGACATTAGGGATAATTGCACTTCCAGTTGTAATCTCCTTTTTCATAACTGCAGTTAAGGCTTGGCGGAAATGAATTATTAAAAATTACAAATCATTTTCTGAAAAATCCTATTCTTACTTATGTTGTTATTCGCATTCATACTCATACTCATGCCAATATTCATACCTACTATTCGTGGCATTAGCATTCATATTCAAATTCACATTCATATTCATAGTCACATTATATTCATATTCATGCCTATATTCATATTAAAATTCCTACTTAAGTTTATACTTATATTCATATTTATACTCATACTCATATTCGTACTCATACTCATAGATACTGATAGTAATATTCATATTCATATTCAAATTCATATTCATTCTCATATTGATATTGATATTTTCATATTCATACTACATATATACCTATAATCATATAGATGCATATTCATACTCATATTCACATGTATAACTATATTCACACTCATATTCATATTCTTAGTCATACTCATATTCATACTCATACTCATATTCGTACTTATATTCTTACTTGTATTCCAATACAAATATATTTACTTCATATTTATACTCATACGAAAATACAGCACATTTATGCCTATGTTCACGCTCATATTCATACTAGTAATCATATTCATACTCTAACTTTCATACATATTCATACTTGTATTTATATTCATACTCATACTAATACTCATATTTATATTCATATTCATACTCATACTCGTATTCATATACACACATATATTTGTGCTTGTATTCATATTTATAATCATACTAAAATACACCACATATGTACATTCGGACTCCCACTCACACTCATATTCACAATTATGTTCATACTAACATTCATACTGATATTCATACTCATGCTTATTTATATTCATGAAGATACATATTAATACCTGTATTCATATTCGTACTCATGCTAATACACATATTTACATTCATACTCATATTCATAATCGTACTCATATTAAAGAGTTATTAATATTTGTATCCTAATTCACATTCATTCACCCTTGCATTCATACTAAATATAAATATTGTGTATTCATACTCATTTGCTTTTTGTTTGAAATTCTAGAACACATTTGGTACGCTTACCTCTGCGTAGTCAAACTGTCACTTTTCGATACCTCTGG
>NW_016188933.1:0-207 GCF_001687245.7 Rhagoletis zephyria
CCAGGGACTTTTTTATAAAATAGTTAAAATTTAAGCAAAGTTTCAAGTAGTTCGAAAAGTGGAGCCAATAGGGTAAAACTTAGGACGTTATTGAATTTGGAAGGCTCCAATTAAGTAAGAGCAACTATCAGAACATTTGTCGAAAAAAAGTTGCTTTGATACCACTCTCGAAATATTCTGACTAAAAGAAGGAGCATCATTAAAAGT
>NW_016188933.1:413-4034 GCF_001687245.7 Rhagoletis zephyria
ATGTGGAATTACAGACTTTGAGTTACTTGCCACTTCGTTATTTTTTAATGCATACTTTTCTTACCTACTACATATGAAGTGTACGCATAAGTACTAATTGCACATTAAATTTCAAATCAGTATATGGTGTGCTTCACAAGTTATGACATAATTAATTTTTCACCTCTTAAAAATTACATAAAAAATTCACTTGTTTTCATTATTATTTTTTAGTTAAACACCTATAATTCAAAAGTTATGCAGCAAATTGATCCAAATTTTTTTTTTGAGGCTTCAAGTATCCGTCAATGAATTATATCCAAAAGCAACCAGCTTGATATAGTTTCCAACAGTGAAAATAAAGCTAAACAACACCAAGGTTACCTGTTTTTTAGATTTGCCCATATATGTAGAAGCTATACTTACAGTAATTTGAAAGCTCAGTTTTACACAGTTATAATACAATTTTTTTCAGATTATCAGGTTCAAAACGTTATTTAACTATACTATAGTTAACTTGGCGTAGAATGTATGTTTTTTACAAAGCATTAAAGATATTACGACAGTCATTACTGCATACCTATGTAGTTTTAATATTTCTTTGGTTTTATAACCGAGCGCACAAGTGCACAAGGGTATTTTAACTTCCCAGTGGGAAAATGTAATGTATAGTAATCGAAAAAATAATAAGTAAAGCAGCTGTTTTCACATTCGAAAATTCATTATTTTTCCCACGGTGATTTCCTAAGAAAAGTGGGGCATTAAATTTTGCATTACCAGTAATGCAGGAATGAATATGATTCTTTTTCAACTTTTTGGATACATTCGAATGCTAACACGTAACGTAATAAACAGTAATAGAATCTAAATATAACTTATAAGAAATATATTATAACCAGTGTTGCCGGTTTAGTCTTTTTGAGGCTAGATCTAGCTTTTTTCTTGGTCTTTTAACTTCGAAATTTAGGATTTAGCTTAGTGGCTTTTTCTAGTATTTTCTTATTTGTAAGTAGTAGCACTGAATTATTGTTTCGGTTAATTTTTACTTGACGAAATATTAAGCGAATATCACCCGGCAGCATTGCTCCGTCCGACGAAATTTACTCAGCGAACTCGTTCTGTTTATACTTTAACAGTTTTTTCAGGGACTCACAAGTGTCCCTATAAAACTATGAAAAGCATGTTATTTCTTAGAACTCTGCATCCCACTTAAATAACGTCAAGCATTACATCGTGAGGATGAAAGCTATTTAGTCCCCGCTGCAATGCTGTAGCCATTCGGAGGTCCTTAGCCCCTTCAGCGCCCCTGCTATTGCGTCATATGCTGCTGACCATTTTTCGCTACTTTGTAGCATAGCCTACACGAGTGATTCAGGCCTGAAACTTTCGGCAGATATGTTGCGAAGTTTGCATCTGGTACTGTCAAATCGCATACACTCAAAGATGACGTATTCTATTACATCTGCTCCGCAGTAGTCGCAGCGCCGTCGAAAGAAAACTCGGGCCCGGACTGAAAAATTTTAAAAGCCCGAGACCAGGGGGGTTTACCCCTTTCCCCTATCCCTCTCGACGGACCTGCGCATATGGGTTCCGGTTCTTGATTGAAATGGTGAAGGTATGCTTTGAAGCACCCGTGTCGACATAAAGAGTTTGTCAAATAGAAATGGACTCGCCGTTTAGTTTGCTTCATTTGCGTGTATATACGGTTTGCTCTTCATTATGCGCACTCCAATTGAAATATTCACGATTGCAATAATATTGTAAGGTATGAAGATATTTGGTTGTACAAATGTACCACTCTTCGTCTTTAAGGACGATGGGTTTTGAGACCCTAAAAAAGTCAGATTTTGTATTGAAATGGTTTTATTAAAAGGTATGATGTGCAAAAATGAACATTTGCCTAAAATTTGGTGCAAATCGTATTCCAATCGTGTGAATGCAAAACTATTTTTCTTTATTTCAATCATGAAAACAAATTGTTAAAATTTTTTAAGAGAAATTCACTGTATTGTACCAATCGTGTAACTCTAAATAAAAATTTAAATCACAATTTTTTTATTTTGTACTAATAGTCCAATATAAAAAAATGTGCAAATCTGTACAAATGTACGAATCGTGTGACACTGCCTTAACAAAATAGTAGCCCGAACCTAGACTTCTTTAATTGTTTCATTATATTGCTCTTTGAGCAACCGGGTAATAAGTACATCCTTTCGATACTTAAACTGTTAAGTCATCACGAATTTTCTCAAATGTTTAAAAATAAATTTTTATTAGGCTTTTCAAGTTTAATAATAAATTCCTTTATTTGCTCCAGATTTACGTCAAAATTCGTAGTCTTGCTTTTGCTGCCAAATTTTTTTAACGGTGCTGTAACAGCGGTAGTTATTTGCGCATTTTCGTTATCCTTTATATATTTGCGAAATTTATAAATGGCATATGCATATTATGTATATACGTATTTTACTCTCTAACACATTTATTTATAAAAAATTTATGTATATCAAATTTATTATTTCAGACTAATAAATACCCTTCGTGCTTTAAAAGTCTTTTTGTGTTGTATGTACCCCTCTTCTTCTTCTTATTTGGCGCTGTAATCGCCTAAACGAGTTAAACAAAGCAGGCCAGTCGTTGCCCTTCTGCGCCAACTGACGCCAATTCGAAATGCCAAGTGAAGCCAAGTTCTTCTCCACTTGGTCTTTCCATCGCTGTGGGGCCTTCCTCTTCCTTGCTACCACCACCGCGTTCCGAGTTGAATACTTTAAGAGCTGGAATGTCGGAGTTCATTCGAACAACATGACCAACTTAGCGGAACCGCTGTATTCTAATTCGCTGTACTTTGTCCATGTCGTTGTAAAGCTCATATAGTTTATCGTTCCATTAAACCCTTCTTTTAAAAATAACTATCTCTTGTCCGGTAGTCTAGAAATGTAGACACCATGTAAGAGCGTGTCATACGCTGTCAATTTAACCTAGACAAAAGTTAATATACTAACGAAACTCTGGGCCAAATATGGTAAAACTGCGTTTTTAGTTTCTTCCTATGGCGTCAAGTTTTTTTCTAAAGGACTTTAAAATTTCAAGAATATGATAAACTCAAAAACTATTAAAAATAATGCCGCACAATGTAAAATAACAATATGGGTGTCGAACAAAATAGAAAACTCTGTAAAATTTAAATGTGTTGGTACAAAGGACGAGGGGGTACTTAAACCGTTCTTTTTACTTAATAAGTTTAGGATACAAAAATTATTTAAAAGAACATTTTCAATACTTATTTGTCCGTAGTGATTTTAAATTTTACGAAATTTTCTCTTTATTACTTTTTTAATTTTGCATATCCTTGACGATTCAAAGTCATAAAAAAAAAAACACTGCCTTCGGATAGAAAAACGAAAAACTCAGTATTTGGGCCCTAGTTTCGCGAATATATTATTTCATGTGTTTTGAAATTTTTTGGTTTTTGTCCCCCGGTGTAATGTGTATGGAAAGACACTTCACTTTTTCACTCAACACCAAGTTTTTTTTGATTTGCGCGTGTCGAAACATGTTTTTTTTGTAATTATATATTTGCATATGTGACTTAGGGTGGTGATATACAAACAAATTTTGTGTTTGGAAAACAAAATGCGAATTTGA
>NW_016188935.1:0-4033 GCF_001687245.7 Rhagoletis zephyria
CAAGGCATACGAGGCTTTGCAATTTTCCTTTTATTTTCTTGTTATTTCCGTTGTCTAGAGCCTTCCACCATACCAAGGATTCGTGGGTTGCAATTGGTCTGAGGACAGTGACGTACGGTGATTGTCCCCATTGTTTTCCAAAAATCCTTTTGCACCTGTAGTATGCTGTTTCTTGGCTCTCTCCTCTAAATCCTTCTTCGAATTCAACTTGGAGTCTAGTATAATTCCAAGATATTTTACCTCGGAGGAGAGTTTCAAAGTAGATTCCCCTAATTTCTGCAGAGATAAAGTGGATACTTTTGTCCTCTTTTTGCAAAAAGACACAATCTTAGAGGAGTTAATCCCCAATTCATTCTGGTTGGCCCACTTAAAAATATCACCTAGAGCACTATTCATTAGTTCACTTATCGTTAACAGTAAAATCTCCAGAATTTGGTTCAACACCAGGGCCAGGGGAGAGGCCATATTACGCCCCCTTGAGGCGTACTTGGTGGTTTTCCCTCTCAAAGATCCTGTGCCTATGGTGACATTGAATTGAATTCTCACCAAATTGTTTCGTCAAATTGTTTGGCAAAAAGTGTATGAATTTTACTGAACCTTTACCAGATTAAAGTTCAAATCAACGGGTATGGTTTCCAATTTTAAGCGACCAAAAAAATCATAGTAATTCGCAAGCTAGAGCCTTGAAAAATGAATGGGATACCGGAGACCTAAATATGGTCCAGAAATATGAATCTGCATACTTCTAAAAATTATTTTCTTTAGAATTTTTTTTTTTTTGTTATATTTGTATTTATTTTTTTATAAGCTACGTGACAAACCCGAAAATATCGAGGAACGTGAATACTTGAACTCGTTGGGTTATAAAAATCTCGACACAATGCAGAGAAAGACCTATCAAATGCTGAGAATATTAGAACCGATGTTCAACTTTAGGTAAAATTTTAATAAAATTTGTCAATTTAATAAATTTTGTATAATAACTTTTATTTCTGTATATTTTTTTAACGCTGATATTTGCAGCTTGCAAGTCGAAGTTGGAAAACTTTGGGGCGAACCCTCGCCTAATGGCAGCTGGGATGGTATTATTGCTATGCTATTGTCCGGTGAAGTAGAATTAACGCTCACCCCTATGCGTTTCGTGTCCAATCGTGTTTATGTAATGGATTACACTTCAGCTCTTCACACGGAATTGTAAGTGGTTTGCTTACAGAATAAGAAATTAATCTTTGTACCGAATTTTCACAGCGTTTTCTTCTTATTCCGTCATCCACGTCGCAACGATATACGCAACATTTTCTTTGCGCCATTCGTAGACGAGGTATGGTACTCTGTTGCTGCGGTCATTATATTAACCGTACTGTTGCTGCAGCTGCATCTGCATCATGAAAATCGGTTTCTTTTGAATAAAGATCCACATTTCGAGTGCCGTTTCGATTATGCGATCCTATCTATTTTGGAGGCTTTTTTCATGCAAGGCCCCTCACATAATGCCTTTGCTGCAACCTCAACACGTATACTCATCTTTTTTGTTTGCCTGTTTAGCTTGTTGTTGCAGCAATTCTACGGAGCGTTCATTGTAGGCTCACTGCTAGCTGAATCGCCACGTACAATTACCAATTTGGAGGCGCTCTATAACAGCAGCCTGGAGATCGGTATGGAGGATATTCCATACAATGTTGGAATATTTCAGCAACATAAATCACCGTTAGTGCATGCGGTATATACACAGCGTATTTGCAAGAACCGCGAGCGGCATGTTCTGACGATTGATGAAGGTGCTCAACGTATAAAAGACGGTGGTTTCGCATTTCACGTATCTGCTAACCGAATGTATGTAATACTAAGGAGTGAGTATAACTTTGGGAAGTTGCATATTTTATTGGAAGAAAAAAATATTGCAAAAATAATTACTTGCAGGCATTCTAACTGAAAGGGAATTCTGTGACTTGCAGGAGGTATCCTTCAATCCACCTTTACATCTTGGCATCGGTGTAGCTAAAAGTTCGCCATTTCGTGAATACTTGATGACTGGTATTTTAAAATTGCGCACCACTGGTCTAATGCAGCAAAACGATAATCGATGGCAAATACCAAAAATGGACTGCAGTTTGAGTCAGAATAGTGAAGTGGAAGTAGATTTGCAACACTTTTTGCCGGCAATAATCTTGCTGGGCTCAGTAATGTTGCTAAGCGTTGGTGTCTTAATTTTAGAGGTGATCTATTACAATTTGGAATACGGTTTGAAATTGGCACGATTTTGCCCGAGCATTTTGCCAAAACACAAAATCGAATTTATTAACTGAGGAGTGTCCGAAAACAAAAAGAGATGGAAAGCATTGCGAAAAATTAATAACTTGTTTTTGTGTTAAAATGTACCACCATCCCTCCAAAGCTTTTTTATTCAATAAAGTAAATTTTCAATTGAAATAACTGTGAAATTATTGAACCCAGATCATCCGAACCTACTCAGAATGAGCTTTAAAATAGGTTTACAAGTAACTTGGAAGTGATCTTGGTTTGTTTTGAGATATCTACTTAATCTTTAAAGATCCTGGCAAGACATAATCCAGCTAACTATCAATCCAGACGGGACATAATACAGACGTTACAATATCCCGACCAAAAAAAAAAAGCATGAAAATCCTAACCTCAAAAAAATCACCCGTTAGAAGCGTGTTTTTAGTTTTTTAACTATAATTTTATTTTCTACTTTTTAGTTGTTTGAAATCTTGCAATTAATATTATACTGTCTGTATATTTCTCATTCTGTCCATTTCTTTCAATGCGAAGAAAATTTTCCGCACCCTGCTTTTTAGCTACACTTTTTACCTAACGTGCTAGATTTGACCTTCCAACCTGTCTTCGATCCTGTAACCTACTGAATGGCAGTTTACAGCTCTATATATTCGGCCACGGTGGTCGCCTTACCGACAATATTTTATTGATGACCTTAAAATAAATTCAAGCAGACATCACAAAAAAGTAAGAAGAGAAGCTTTTCAATAAATTCAAGAATACATCACAACATATAATTAAGAAGTAACCCAGTGGGACAAGAAAGCAAAGATTCCCAGTGGGAAAAGGTAAGGTTTGGGAATGCATAAAGTAAGGGTAGCCCCTATAAACTTTACACGGAAAGATGCAAGAATTTATCTACACTCTACACTATCGCTTTACGAAACTATAAATACTCAGTGAGAAAATGGGCGCATTACCTTTTTCTACCAAGGAAATATTAAAAATGAAGAAGAAAGATAAAAAACAAATAACGTCCGTTCCACAGGATTTGAAGCCACGGCCAAAAAGTTGGTAGTCGAACTGATGACGGCATTCAGGCAACTGGAGTATATGTAGTTGATAACAGCCTATCTCTAAATGCCATTAATAGCCTGCCTGTACAGTCGTAGCTCCAGTGGTGCTGCACATACTGCTGGACGTCGTATTTCAACTCAAGCAAGTGTCTGTTCGGGTACTGACGTCTAAAGGACAGGGTGCTAGTAGGACCAGGAACTGCTTGCTGAGCATGATATTGCACCTCTTACCGGGAGACTTTAGGCTTAACTGTGGACGTGATATTTTGGTGACATCAGAAGGCATTCCATATATGTCCAAAGTTCTGTGTTGTGGCATGACTATAGCTTCGTCCACTGCGTCCTAATCATCCTCGGCGACCTTAGAACTGGACGCCCAATTGCCTTGTACCTTGGCAACACCATTTCTTTGTCTTTGTTCCAAGGACTGCCGAATTGAGAAATTCTGGAGTTTGCTGCAACTCTGTACTTTGTTGGCAATTGTGGTTGTGTGTGCCGAGAAAGAGAGCTGGCTCCGAGAAATTTCCGGTGGTTTACCGTCAGAATTTGTTTGCCATCGACGAGAATACCCAGCTGTAGCCAGACCCTTTCGTCCTGGTGATACAAATGTTTGCCGAGGATTTCGTAGGGAAGAGGCTTAGGCTCCTTGTCTGAATTTTGTCTTATCAGCTTTTACAGTTTCGGGATTTTGCCTTTTTTGAATATTGTGTTATTTGTAT
>NW_016188936.1:0-4033 GCF_001687245.7 Rhagoletis zephyria
TCGTCCGGGTGAAAATAAAAAAACGGACTGAAGCAAGTGCTCTGTTTAAGCACACACATACACAACCCTCCACCCCCTCCCCCGTTGCATCCCCTCACCAAATGAAAAGTGTCCGGTGTTTTCAAAAACCGGACACCTGGCAACCCCGTGCACAGGTTACACACACAAACACACAATTTTATACTTATTCGTCGATATTCACTTGTAAATTGAAAGCAGAAAAATATAACCGATAAAGAGATTTATAAATCGCAGCCAAATACATACATGCGTACCAGCGTAGCCAACTCATTTTTGAGAATTCCCCGAATTCGACAGTGAAATTCCACGATTTTGCCCGAAATTTCGAAAAATTCCGCGTAATTCATCTATGTATTCATAAATCAAACCACACTTTTATAAAGCTAGTTAAAAAATAAAGAATAAAAAATATTCATGAAATATTTACATACATGCACTGGTCGAAAAACTTTTAATCGCACCATTTTTTTTTTGTTATTTAATTTGAGTTACTTTTTATAAAAATTAGTTTATTCTTTAACAAAAACCGTATAAATCCAAGTTTCAACATTTAAAAAAAAAATCAAATTTGTCAAAACTTCGAGCTTTTTAATTTGATTTTCTAGAAAGATTTTGACAATATACAGTTTTTTAGCCCACTCAATTCTAATAAGAAGAATAAAGTGCAAGTTTCAAGTGGCTAACAATTTTCGTTTTAGGAGTTTTTTGCTGAAATTGTTGCGGTTTTCATCCATATAAAAGTAAGCTATGTTTATTCGATATATGAAAGCAAATGCAACAACGACAATTCTAAAAAATCAACAGTAATTTTTAGCCATTTGAAACTTTATTATCGGTGCATTCACCGATTCCCCACGCAAGTTGCAACCGGGGAATTCCACACGAGTTGGCTTCCCTGATGCGTACATACATTTATTGTTACGCTTGTTACGTGCGCTCTATATGCGTACATAAANATATATATATATATATAAGAAGTACTCACTGCTTTTTTCCAATACGCGTGGCAGTCGCATATTCACCAACATAATTCCATCCATACGTGCCGTTATATTGCAATAATTGCCACGTCACAGGTGTTGAGTGCTGCCGGGTCGTGTATGGTGCGCACAGTGTCCCCCAGTGCATTTAATTCAAGTTTTTCTAACTAGATGTAAGCATCGAAATCCAGAGCGTGGCACTTTAAAACCAACCTACTCTTATCACACGTTACTCTTACAAAACCATTGACTAAGTATTACTTATTACAGGTAAAGTAAAATAGGAGAAAGGCCGGCAGGTGTGCTGCAAGTAGATTTTCAATGAACCCACTGAAGTCCACCATTGTCCCATTCACCAAAAGAATTCACGATTTTCATTCAAGAGCAATGAGAAAAAATCCTATCTGAACTTAATTTGTTTTCTATGTACATACTAACACCTAAAAACTTCTTTATTTCATAATTAAACATTACGCTATTTTCCAATGTGGTATTCACACCTTTTTCTCGCTTTTTTATTAAGGCCATCGAATTAAAATTCATCGCTGAAAAAGCATTCAAGTGTCCTCTTACTTCGAAAATAAAATAGACTACAATACAACAACTCGTTCTATCTACCAAGGTCAGATTCATACATAACTACATATGTATGCTTGAATACATTTCTGTATTTTTTTCATATACTATTTATGTCTGTACCCACGTGCATATAATTACAAATAATTAAATGTCCACATGCCTTCATTGAGCATCGCAACATCTGAGACAATTTCACGCCCCAAAGCATTTTTCACGCCTTTTAAACAACATTTAAATAGACAATTCAGCACCACAGTGCGCAAGACTACAGCCGCGTGAATGTGCGAATTTTTTAATTTAGATATGCGCGCCAGCATTTTTTGGATATGAAAAATTGTGAACAAATTTGATGATTTCAATTACAATGAGCTGAGTGAAGGTAAATGTAAAAATAATAACAACGAAAAAGTGCAGCAACAAAAGCAAACAAAAATGAATGAAACAAAAGGCAACAAGGAAAAAACGATTTATCTATGTAGTAGGCAGCAAATAAGTCAATAGCAAAAAAAAAATAAATAATAAAAAAATAGTAGTACAAAAAATTTGTGCGACATGAGTTCCCGACATCAGCAACATTAAAATAATCGCATTTTATGGCAACTGAGGCGGTTAATTGTTGTATTTTGTACATGTACTATGGTCGGATATTTGGTACGTAAATACTTACCTACATACATAACTACATACATGCGGGTTTATAAAAAAATGCATACATGGATATATGTAAATATAAGAGGGTGTCCCAGAATTGTCACATATAATTTGAATCGCAATAGGTAGGTTAGGCTAATAGCCTATTTCCACCAAAGACTTGCCTGCATTTAAGAGCTCTCGTAAGTTGCAAGAATTTTAACATAACGTGCTCGGCAAGTTTTAGTTCTTTGGTGATTTCGTTTCTTCCAAAAAATGTTGCCCTTCCAATATGCAAAATTTGTTAGATGTTACACTCAACCCTGTATAAGCGCATGTTTTTGCCCTCTTGTCCTTGCCTAGCTCACGTATTTCATAATATTGTCGTTTTAAGCAACCATCTGGTTTTCAGCGAAACCTTCTCCCATGATAAAGCTTGAAAGGGCAGAGAATGTGCATTTTTTGCCCTACAGCAGCGTGAAATTTTAAGAAACGACCACACAATTTTCTCATCGTTGTCCTTATTTTAGAATCGAAAACGAAAAAGGAAAGGAGCAATCAAAAGGCAACATTTCGTGGTAGAAACGAAAACACCATTCATTTTTGCTCTTTCCCTTTTGTTTTCTTGTACTTAGTATGTGGAATTACCCCTTTTTTCCAGTAGGCATCAATTGCAGTTAAGGCTTGATGGAAATCACTTATAAGTAAAGCATAGGCAGACGGCAACGTTAATCCGGATTTCGAGTGCAGTTCATCCCATCATGGTGCCCTAACAAATGGCAGTAATGCGGATTAACTAGCCGAGAGGTCGTGAGTTCGAGTCACATGGCCAGTAGAATTTTCAGTTAATTTTTTTAATTCATTCAATTACACAGTTGTAATTGAAAAATACGACAGACGGGAGTTAGGTCATTTCTACATAATTTGAGTACGCTGAATGGAAATGATCACATACAAAATTTTCAAATCAAAACTTTGCCAGTGAGTCGGGACGGATAAGGTTCATCCTGCAGCTTATTGCTTTATATGTATGTATATACACACAGCCGGCAAAAAGTATTGGCATAGCAAATTTTTTTTTTTTTTATATGCAAAAAAAATCTAATATTTTACCGCCATTTTTTTATAAAACATAAAAATATATTTACTAAACTTTGTGCTAAACTCGCGAAATCTCAGCAAATTTTCATGCAAATTTTCAACTTTTTAATCAAATTTTTAGAACTTTTTGCAGTTTTGCAGCCCATTAAATTCTAGTAAAAAAATGCAAGTTCGGAGTTAGTCAAAAATCGCATTGATTTTTGAGAATTTTTTCTGTTGAAGATGTTTTGTATTTTTTCCATATAAAGTATTTTCGAAAACATTTTTTTGTATGAAAGAGACTGCGTGAAAAAAATCCAAAAATCAACGGAAATTCCTAGCTACTTAAAACTTGTATTTAGTTATAATAAAATCGACTGGGCTACAAATCTGCATACTGAAAAAATTATAAAAAATCGGATTAAAAAGTGGAAAAATGTGCATGAAAATTTGGTGAATTTTCCTGAATTGTTCTCAAAGTTTAGGAACTATATTTGTATGTCTTTTGTTGTAGAATAAACCATATTTTTATAAAAAATTGGCGGAAAAATATTATAAAAAGATTTTTTGCATATCTGTATTGTAAAAAATTTGCTGTGCCAATATCGATTTACGCAAAAAAATTCTGTTTATGTTATGTGATACCCTAATGTACATACATACATACTTGCAGGCATTCTACATTTTATGTACATCGATTTTTTGACGTAGAATACGTCTTACCTTAAGGTATGGGGGCTATG
>NW_016188937.1:0-4033 GCF_001687245.7 Rhagoletis zephyria
CTTTTGTCTAATGCCGAATTTCCACTAGGCATTGAAATGACAAAAAGTTAGAGGCATTTAAAAAGGGCCATGTGGAAATGAATTTAATGACTATTTTTTTAAGGTAATGACAGGAATATTTTTTAATGCCCAAGTTTGTNTCGTCGTTTCCGAATATTCTTGAAAGGGGACACCGCAAAAAGAAATGTTGATGCTATGGAAGTTTCAAATGCATTTAATGCATAAAAAATTACTTTTGTCTAATGCCGAATTTCCACTAGGCATTGAAATGACAAAAAGTTAGAGGCATTTAAAAAGGGCCATGTGGAAATGAATTTAATGACTATTTTTTTAAGGTAATGACAGGAATATTTTTTAATGCCCAAGTTTGTTATTTAATGCCTAGTGGAAATCCAGCATAACTTTAGAACTTTTCAGGTGTATTTATTAGAAAGTATGCTGGTTCTGGCAAAGAATTCTATAAAGCGGGGGCAAAGTGGTTCCAAACCTAGAAGGAACGTATTTTAAACAAGATAAAAAATATTTGTTTGATTTATTTCAGGATTTTTCCGTTTTTTTAAATCATTTTTTTATTTAGCGTTTTTCAATAAAAATAAATGTTAAAAAAGATTTTATACTTAATTATAAACAAAATTAAGAACATTTTAAAAAACCGCAAAGCCTCCTTTCCGGTCTATTTTCAGAGCACACCGAAAACACTCCGTCTTGGTTATCATCGGAGGATTTAAGGAGTACTTCTCACATAATCATAGGTGAATAGGAGTCTTTTCTTCTTGGGGCACCGAAATCACTTATTTAAGTAGTCCTAAAGGTTCACTTTTTTATTTATATTGAGAATGCGCTTTTCTCCTGCGAGCATGCTCCTTTGGGACTCTTTTCGCAGCTTCCCTAATAGCATCAACGCACTGTACGGGAAATCCTAATTGTGCACTCTGCGGACTTCGCTGATATGCTGGGAACAATATTTTTGAACAATTTAATTTAAAAACAAAATATAACTTAAAAAATCATTGCCGACGAACTGTTTTAAACTCTCGATAAATGTGAAATTATTTCGGTTTTCTTTTGCGAGTTAGAGACTCAAAGACTAAGATAAGTACAATAAGAGACTATTTACGAAATGTAAGTAATAAAAACCACTTACAACATTTATGTGTATTTTGTTGTTGCATCTCTTATCTAAAGTGTCAAAAACTGTTCTGATATTTTTCTTTTAAATCAAAGAGTACCATATTTTTTGTGAGAAGAAATTAAAAATATTTGGCATTTGAGAGACCGAATAATTTGAAAAAAGAAATCAAATCAGCTGTTCTACTGATACTACCTGTTCAATTTGCCTTGGGGAGTACAAAATATTGCAAAGAAGTACATTTGACTGTACTTCGAAGTACGAAGTACAACGGCTCAAAAAGAAGTACTGTACTTCCGAAAGAAGTACGGTTGGTCACATTAGGTATAATATATATCGTCGTTTAAAGTGCAAAACCGCGTATCAAATAAATGCAAAACCGCGTATGTAAAGTTGTAGAAATTATTTTCTAGAGCGTAAAAACGCCCATATTTCAAAATGGTTCTCTTTTTTTTTATAAAGCAATCGCATTTCTGGCAAGTATATTTCAGGACGAATGGATAAGGATTGAGCCAAGAGCTTGTGTGAGCAAACCCAATTTTTGGCAGCCAATGTCAGTTACGCGGCTTTGCAGAATGACGATACGCGGTTTTGTACTTTAAACGACGATATGTACGTATATACATATCTAGATGCTCCACCCCTTGAAAAGTGTGTTACGAATGCTCACATAGCTACCCAGCAAAAAATGGGACTAATCCGGCATGACTCCGGGAGCAATCGCAAAGGAGCATGCGACTAATACCACTTTTGATCTCTTTATATGGAATGAACTGATCGATTTTGTTCGGGCATGTCCTATNCTCTCTCTGTGTGCCAACGCCGCACATGAAATTTCGTTGACTAAGAGCGTACATATCATTAAATCGTTAATAGTACCCGTTAGAGATGAGTTGGGGACTAATTGATCTCCAATTATACCCACAAGGGATGAGTCGAAACTAATTGACCTCCATTAGTACCCGTATGGGACTAGTTGGGACTAATTAATGTCCAATTGTACCCGATTGAGAGTAATACTCTCTTTAGAGATTAGTCGCACAATGTTTTGCAGGGTAATTGCTGACTTCTTTCAGTAGGATTCGAACCGACGATCACCACTGACTCAGCCAGTTGCCTACGCACTGTGCTAAGTTCGCCTTGCTAATTCTTGTTGCTTATTTCCACTATTTGCTTATTTCCACGATTTCTCTTTTCATTCTGATCATTTATGTATACATTTGTCTATATCTATCTCGCTTCGTTTTGCCTGCTAAAAACAAACGTTATGTGAACAAAGTTATAATACCCTTGTGCACAAGTGCGCTCGGGTATAATAATTAACAGGTTCCCTGTCCAATGAATTGCATGTGATTCATGGGAACAGTTTTGTACCTTGTCTCACACGTCCATGAATCTTATATGAGTAAAATCAATGCTGACTTCTATTATATCTATATTTCTACTTATTTTGCAAAAAATATAGTGTCTTTGTGTGGAAACATACAAAGCAGTTGTGGATTGAATATGATACATTGGACGTACCTTAGCGAAAACTATTTCCCACGCTTATGTATATATAATATATGAGGAATTAAATATTTTATTTTTTTTTGCATAAGGACATATAATCTATGCTCTTTGCATATTTTTATATGCAAATAATATCAAATCAGATAAAGAATCCTGAAAAGAGCGGGGGTTGTATGCCACGATAAAAAGATGTATTGCACGAGGACAGGGAACCTTCCAACTGAACTTCATTTGCCTAGTTATCAATTTTGTGGACCTGGAACGAAACTAGAGAAACGTTTAGTAAGAGGAGATCGAGGGATTAATCTACTAGACGCTGCTTGTAGAGAACATGATATATCGTATTTATATAATAAAGATTTAGAGAACCGACATATTGCTGATAAAAAATTAATTGAGAAGGCTTGGGAAAGAGTTAAAGCGAAGGATAACAATCTTAATGAGAAAACAAATGCCTGGTTAGTTACAAATATAATGAAGACAAAAACGAAATTTGGTATAGGGAACATTTATAGTAAAACTAAGAAAGTGGGGGAAAAACTTGTTATAAGCTCTTCAAACATGCTTTAAAAGTGCTAAACAAAATTTAAAGAAAAGTGATAACTTAAAAAATGCAATAAAAATTTCACGAAAGGTTGTAAATAATATTTTTAGAGGAAAAAAATCTTTAATAAAAAACCACGTGTAATATCATTATCTAAATCTGGAGGATTTCTCCCATTAGCGTATTTATTCGTAGCGTTAGGAGCACTTGGAAGTCTATCTGGCGGTACAGCAGGAATCATTAAAAGAATCAATGCTATAAAAACTGGAAAGGAGCAGTTATTGGAGGCGAAACGTCATAATAATACAATGGAAGCTATTTCAATGAGAAAAGGAATGTTTTTAAAGCCTTATAAAAAGGGATTCGGATTATATTTAAAACCATACAAAAAAAAACTCTTTATGAAGCTACCCAGAAGACCTCTTACTGATGTAGACTTAAAGAAGAATTTATTCCAAATTTTAGAGGGGTATTCTTGTGTGACACGTTACCACGTAAATCATTTAAGAGAGAATGTGGAATAATAAATTTGGATAGTTCAAAGGGTTCGGGAACACATTGGGTAGCTTACTGGAAAAATAATAATGAGATTGATTACTTCGATAGCTTTGGAAACTTACAGCCTTCTAAGCAAATAATAAAGTATTTAGGAAAAAACATTAGCTATAACTATAATCAACAGCAAAGCTATAATTCATATAATTTCGGACATTTATGCTTACAATTCTTATTATCAAAATAAATAAGTAATTATAAAACTTTCTTTTATTTCAAATTAAATTTTATTTGTTCTCATCATCAACATGAACAAACCTTTCCATTCATATACACATACATATTAAATACTT
>NW_016188939.1:0-4033 GCF_001687245.7 Rhagoletis zephyria
AGCAGCAAAGTTCGATCAGTTAATTAAAATATATGTCACAATGTCATATAAAGGATATTTATGAAGGCTTTTATCTTTAAACTACTTTTAAGGAAGGTTGCCACCTGTTTGAGAAGTTGAGTTTAATTTTCTTATATAAGGTTATATGAAAAATTAAATAACGGGTGTCAAGCGAAGGAGGATTGAGAAACCATTAGTTTGAGCTTTGGGAATGTTTGAATAGGGTTGCCAGGTGTTTAAAAAATGACATTAAAATAAATTAATAAGTTGGATAAGTTTTCAAAAGATAGTTAATACCAATTAAAGATTTTAGTTTAAAAATACTTTCTAAGCGGACTTCCACCTGTTTTGAAAAGTCGAAGTTATTTAATTTTTATAAAAATTTTAAGAAATATTCAAATATGAGTGTAAAAAAAATGTATGAAAGCTTTAGTTCGAAAATAGCTTTGATTAAGCTTGCTACATTTTCGAAAACATACTATACGAGAACGCATTTTTGTGAAGGTCATTAGGTTTGTGAAATTACAGGGTGATTTGAATTTTGATGAAATTAAAAACGGACACTGTGCGTGACCGCTTTTCACTCACAAACGGCTGCATGGATTTAGAGAAAATATGGCACTCGGATCGCCTATAATTCTGACTCNCCCATTCGCATCTAGGTCCCCACTTCGCTGTTGAGAGTTATAATTTCGCAACCACGCGGATTATTGCTTTTGCACTTTGATCTATGTGGGCAATTCAGCAGCAAAGTTCGATCAGTTAATTAAAATATATGTCACAATGTCATATAAAGGATATTTATGAAGGCTTTTATCTTTAAACTACTTTTAAGGAAGGTTGCCACCTGTTTGAGAAGTTGAGTTTAATTTTCTTATATAAGGTTATATGAAAAATTAAATAACGGGTGTCAAGCGAAGGAGGATTGAGAAACCATTAGTTTGAGCTTTGGGAATGTTTGAATAGGGTTGCCAGGTGTTTAAAAAATGACATTAAAATAAATTAATAAGTTGGATAAGTTTTCAAAAGATAGTTAATACCAATTAAAGATTTTAGTTTAAAAATACTTTCTAAGCGGACTTCCACCTGTTTTGAAAAGTCGAAGTTATTTAATTTTTATAAAAATTTTAAGAAATATTCAAATATGAGTGTAAAAAAAATGTATGAAAGCTTTAGTTCGAAAATAGCTTTGATTAAGCTTGCTACATTTTCGAAAACATACTATACGAGAACGCATTTTTGTGAAGGTCATTAGGTTTGTGAAATTACAGGGTGATTTGAATTTTGATGAAATTAAAAACGGACACTGTGCGTGACCGCTTTTCACTCACAAACGGCTGCATGGATTTAGAGAAAATATGGCACTCGGATCGCCTATAATTCTGACTCACATTTGGAATAATTTACAAGTTTTTGGAATTCAATTTTGGGTGTTTTAACGCCATGCGAGTTCACTAGTAAATATATATAAAAGAGTGTAGATAAGTATGTACCTTGATCTATACTACTCTCACCTGTTTTTTTTGGTTCCCATGGGTTCATGCTTTCTACTNCACATTTGGAATAATTTACAAGTTTTTGGAATTCAATTTTGGGTGTTTTAATGCCATGCGAGTTCACTAGTAAATATATATAAAAGAGTGTAGATAAGTATGTACCTTGATCTATACTACTCTCACCTGTTTTTTTTGGTTCCCATGGGTTCATGCTTTCTACTACGAATACAATCATAATACTTCCATGCAAGCGAACAATATGTTTTTTGTTAACTTCTTCCAAGAAAAACAAAATCTATTGATCTAACAAGATCATCGCTGTTATAGGTATGTTCCTCGTCTTCTTTTTTCCACTCATTTTTTATATATCCAAGTAAAAACACACGTATGTACATTATACCACGCATTGTATGTACATACTTTGGTTGTTTTATTCTCTCCAAACAATATCTATGTATGTATGTAAAAATATGTTTGAATTATTAGTAAGCGTTTAGAATTGGAGTTATTATGTATAATTGTTGTTGTTGGTGTTGGTTTTTTTTTTTTTTGTTTTGTCGGCTCGCTTGATTTCACTTGCCCATTGCGCCGGCTGCCTACTGTTAAATGAATTCTCGCCACTGCCTACTGCTAGCGACTGCTGCTTGAAAACCAACAAAAAAAGGTAATCTTAATCATTTTCATCCCACGCAATAATTTCTCGACTGATTTTTAGACAGATAGGTAGAGCGTGTAGGAACAACCTTTTTCTAATTTTCATCAAATGAATAACAAACACACACATACGGTCATGAACTTTGCTTTTGTTCGCTGTTCGCGCACTTTATTTATATGTACACACTTCACAAGTTCACTCATGAAAAAATTAACAAACAAAAAAAATACGAATTTCACACGATCTGTCAGTTGGTTGTACGGTGGGNGAACAAAGGTAGTGAGCGCTACCTTTTCATCGAAATCGTATATGTACACACTTCACAAGTTCACTCATGAAAAAATTAACAAACAAAAAAAATACGAATTTCACACGATCTGTCAGTTGGTTGTACGGTGGGACGCGCACTTTACAGTCCGTATCATCAAATTTACTGACAGTCAGTCGACCTACGCGGGAATCGCTCGTTTTACTGCCTATATAGGCGATACGAAAGTTTACGCGATCGATCAGATTACGAGCTGTATACTGAAATCTTATGAGGAAAAGTCTAATTTAATTTTTTTGTTCCAAATAATTTTTAGTGATTAAATCCGAAACCAAAAAGATCAAAAAGAATACTAGCTAAAGAAAACTTTTCTACTTAAAAGAATAAGAAACATCTCCGCCAGATGTAAATAAAAGTTTCACCAAATTCCATTCAAAACTGCATGTGTGTACATCCCTGCAGAAAAAATTATCAATTGATAAAAAATAGCCCACTTGTAGTTAGCTTTTTTGCGGGATTTCTATTAAATATATAGCTTGTGGTTAGCTACAAAAAGCTAACTTGAAACTAGTTGACAAGTAATGTAGGAATAATAAAGGAGATTGTTTTCTTTAAACGTGTTTCTATTTAAATATCCTACACTTCGCAAATACTTTTTCGAATTGAGGACAAATAAAAGGAAGATCGAAATTTCATATTATGATTTTGAAATTGTCGCTGACGGAGTTCAAATATGGGACCCCCTACAGCTGAATATGTAAATAAATATGAAATGTAATAAAATAAATAAACTAAATAAAAATAAAACAAGTAAGAGCAGCGCTGTCTTATGCTATACCGAAGAATTCATACCTTTCATGAGCATCTGAAAATTTTATTTTAACAGATTACTGCATTTGAATAAATTTATATATTCACAGCAGGCATAGATAGAGGAGATACATATATAAAAAATCATATCTAAACAATCAGAGGTATGGAAGATATACCTTATATAGCACCAATCTAAGTGATTTTCACTTCGAACCGGCTGTCGAGATAGGTCGATCTTCCACTCAGCCGCCTATATGTATGTATGTTTTCCCCCTATAAAGTTTTTTTTCGGAGTTCCTTGTGGGAATTTTTTACCATATGCCTAATGTTATTTCCAGATAAACCACATAACCAAACTAAACTACATTTTGAATCTTTTGTTTACTTAATTGCTTTGAGAAAAGTTTTGTGCGCATTTTATGACTTATTTTATGTTGCAGAACTGTTTGTGCGATGGTCTTACTTATTTCTTAAATACACATTTGGCTTCACCCCAAGTTACCTTGTCCTCTTTTTTTAGCTTTTTTTTTGCTTATAACATTTTATACAGAATTTGTTAGACATTTAGTAGTTCTTTGGTGTTTTGTTATATGCACTTGTAAAGATTTGAGATTAAGCTCATTAAACTCATTTTATGTTCAGTAATTATATTGTTGGTAGGTAGGCAGGGATGGCATCAAACTACAACACGATTCTACAGAATGTTCAGATGTTATGTCAGATGGGTCATTAGAAAGTTGCTACTTTTAAAAAATAGCGACTAAATTAGTAAAAATCGGCCAGGCCATACGTTGGTCTTAG
>NW_016188940.1:0-4033 GCF_001687245.7 Rhagoletis zephyria
ATGTATACACAATTAATGGTGTACATAAATTTTTTTATATTGAAACTAGATATGTATATGATAAATATTTTATTATTATTATTCGGTTCAAAAAAGTCCTATCTCAAATAAAAATACTTCGAAAATGTGCTGAGATAGGGTGTTTTTGAACCGAGTTCCGAGATAGGGCATTTTTTAATCAAATTCTAAAATAGGGCGTTTCGACCTGGCTGCCGAGATAGGTCGATCTTCTACTCAGCCATCGATATATGGTCGAAGTTTTCGTTATATGGAAGACGATTAAACGAGATTTGTTTTTAATCGATTCCAAAAAAACTAAGGTAATTTTTAGCCACTTCAAACTTGCATATAATTAAACTAAAATTGAAGGGGCTATAAAACTGAGTGCTCAAAAAAATTCTAACACTTCTGAGAAAAAAGTTTGTATTTTGGGTGAAAATTTGTTGTATTTTTTATAGTTTTCTACGAAGTTTTAAAATTGGGTTTATATGGGTTTTGTTAGAAATTCAACTTTACTTTTGTTGCAAATTCTTAGCAATAAATAAATTAACATGAGAGGGAAATAATATCACTTTGAAATGGGGTTGCTATTAATATGACCGATACTGTATGTATATAATAAATTTTGTACAATTAAAAAAGTGAATTTACTAAAATGAACACAACGTATTAATTACAAATTCTGAAATATGTCGTTATAGTAGAGGAGACCGTGGGAGATCGACCTTCACCGATCTGATAACTCGATGAGACATATGTTTTATCAAATATAATTCAAAAACAAATATGCCAATGATAGCTATTTTTAACTTAATTAATTTTAATCCATTTTTTTTCATCACCTTCACTCTTGTGATAACCGAATGAGTTTTATCTCAATTGATAGTTTTTAACACACAGAATATGCCTAGGTAGGCTTGCCTACTTATTTCTGTGCATAGCTACTTGGCAAGTAGATGTGAACAGGTAAGTAAATATAGGTAACTACATCGATCTGTTAACCAATCGAAATTGATATAGGTAAGATATCTTAATTATAAAACCAATCATATAGGATTGCCTGCAAAAAATCGTACATAAAATATTATTGCCAAGCTATAAAAGTTTTAGAATTTTAGCTATTAGATAGGTGGGAGAGAGAAAGTAGAGCGTCCGAGGTCCGTGTGATAACTCTAATTTCGATCACAATTTTTGTATTATTTCACACTGTATATACCAACAGCTATGAAATAATCAAAAAATAAATAATTTAATATTTTAATAAAAAAATAATAAAATTAATTAAACAAAATTTTTTTTCCATTTTAAAGCTAAATTATAAAATGTAAAAATTATAAAAAAATCTATATTCTTTATTTAAAATTAAATTCTTTATTTAAAATTAAATGAAGAACAATTTATTTATTATTTTAAATTAAACAAATGCCGTAAAGTTGGAAAGAATAAGTGTTAAGGTGATGAAAAAAATGGATTAAAATTAATTAAATTAAAAATAGCTATGAACACTTTTCGATAGGCAAGTTATATTTGTTTTTGAATTATATTTGATAAAACATATGTCTCATCGAGTTATCAGATCGGTGAAGGTCGATCTCCCACCGACTCTTAGACTATTAATTTCAAAAACAAATAAATAAAACTTTAAAAAGTAGTCAATGCTTGCTGTATGACACGAACTTGGATATACGTGGACTTGGGTAATGTATAATTCCTTATATGATTCCTCAAAGTATCCCTTGTATAACACTGTGGATCACAGAAAAAACTATATAGTGCGACTATATCAGGTTTGATAGCTGTTGGCCATACCAATAATGCCTCATACTAAGATTTACTAGATCAATTCGTGTTCTCCGAGAAAAAAAATTTTCACGATCCAAAAATCTGAAAAATTTTTTTTCTCACAAATTTTTAACATTTATCGTTTTTGGTCTATATTTTGTTGAAAATACCATACAAAGCAAATATAGGGCAAAAAACAAAGTATTTTCAAAATTTTGAGAAAAGAATTTGGCGGCTATACTCAGATTTTTGAATCGTGACATTTTTTTTTCTCGAGAACACGAATTGATCTAATAAAACTGAGTATGAGGCATTATTGGTATGGTCAACAGCTATCAAACCTAATATATGCGCACAAGAAGCCCATTTGAAAGAGGGGGGCAAAATATCACACGTAAATGAATTCCTCTATTTGGCCTGTGTAATATATACGGGAAACATTTCAAATTCATAAGGGATAATTTACTCAGTGATGGGGCTTATATAAGGAATTATATATGCCATACTGTTCTAGCTGGGTATTCATCAGCTCNTTAAGCATATTATCATATTCCTGTGAATAAAAACACGCCTAGTTTTATTATTTTAATTATCTACAACTTTATGAGACTACCAAGCCATATATATACCTATTCTGATAATCGGAACGCTGTTGAGAAGGCATACAATTTAGTACTTTTTCAACTAAAAGGCTTTTTTTGATTCCCGTTGTTCTTGTACTTCCAAAATACAATATTGACCTAAGGTAGTTCGATTTCGAGCTGTCACAACGTACAACACCTTTCATTATTGCATCATGCTTTTGGCATAGGTTAGGTATGTTGAGTTTTATTGATATTTCATACACTCAGCGAAGCGGGTGAGGGTGATCTAGTATTTTTATAAAAAAAAATTAAAAGAAAATTAACTTAAAAAACGACAAATATTTAACAAAAATCAGCATGCACTCACGTTTGATCTCCAGTGTATGTATGTACACATAGAAACTTCCTTCAAGCAGCATATTTCAATACAAGTATAAGTATGTTGCTATAATTATGATGTATCAAGGCGAATTTATACGAGATGGTGTTGACAGAACAAAAACAAAAATTACAACAACAAATTATACGCACATTGACAATCAGCATAAAGCAAAATTACACAAACACATTTGACAAAAGGTACAAATTCGCCGTGAAATCAGCGGATCCGATAACACCACCTTGTATAGATCCGCCTTGTGATGTATCTTAAATATGAGTCAGAATTTCTGAAACGGGCCAGTTCAATTATGTGATATTTTATTTCCCATCAATGGTATCAATGCGAATTTATACAAGGTGGTGTTATCGGATCCGCTGATTTCACGGCGAATTTGTACAAAATGGTGGGTTTGTTGTAATGTTGCTTTGGACTGATTGTCCACCTGCGTATAATTTGCTGTTGTAATTTTTGTTTTTGTTTTGTCAACACCACCTTGTATAAATTCGCCTTGAATGGTATTTTTTCATAGCTATTGACAATGCAAACAAATTCTAAAAGTGAAGAGCCCAACCCGCGCACTACTTTAGTTTTTAAGTAATTTGTTGTTAAAGTTGCGAAATTCACCAAATATGTTGATGCAAATTGCATCCATTTTATCATCCAAAAGCGCGTGAAATAGATAAATATGACTTAATTGTAAACACTTTTAATGCACATGACCATTTTCTTTTAAGTAATATGGTATTTTTGTTAATTTAACCACGATAAAACATTTATAAAAGTAGTGAAGTAGTAAACATGCGAGGGTTGCCACTGAAAACCGAAGTTGGTGCTGCCAGACGAATTTAATAATGTCAAAAGTAATATCGCAGAATATTTGACTCCACATTTTAGGTTTTATGAAATATTGGCTTTTATTTCCAAAAACATAGCGCCGCAGGCGAAAATTTGGAATAAAAAATCGCGCGATTTTTTATTCCATATTTTCCCTTTTTTAAGGTTTTTTTGATTTTTTTTTTTAAATAGTGCCGCAGGCGAAAATTTGGAATAAAAAATCTGTTTCTTAGCATCCTCGTAAAGTTTCATGAGAAAATACGTTATACGAGACTGCCATGGTGATAATAAATTATTTAGTTGAACATAAGCTGATCTCTGTGCTGCCATTAGAGANTATTTTCCCTTTTTTAAGGTTTTTTTGATTTTTTTTTTTAAATAGTGCCGCAGGCGAAAATTTGGAATAAAAAATCTGTTTCTTAGCATCCTCGTAAAGTTTCATGAGAAAATA
>NW_016188941.1:0-4033 GCF_001687245.7 Rhagoletis zephyria
TTTTTTTCTATTTTTAATTAACTTTTTATTCTTTATTCAAAATCCCCCCCATATCTAATTTGGCATAATTTCTTTTATTAAAAAATCCCACCGCAAAAACGGTGTGAGCGCTACTAAACATTTCCCGCCATATCTACAAAGAGGGGAATTGTAATGCAGCCGAACACGCGGTTCTGCCCACAAATACTGAAATAGGTATATTTTTACCACTACTTAAACTTCTGACTACCGAAAAATGAATGCCGCTAGCGAATATTAGTTTGTTCTACATACAAATAAATTAACCCCACAATTGTTTTAAAATAACTTAAAAATTTGACAAAATCTCGACTTGGACCAGCCAGAATTCAGCGAGTTTTCGTCCACTCAAAACAAGTGGCAGGTCGCTTTACGCTTATTTTAATTTTCTCTCCAACAAATTATCGGACTTGTCAATTAAGCTCACCCAAAAAACACAGATATGCCAATATCTCAAAAACATGTCCTCAGAAAAATTTTCAACAATGCGTTTTGAGCCCATACCAACTCTGCCACATACGAGAGTTTCTTGACTTTGGAGCATAATAATGCATTATGAATTCTTTTGGCGATGACTATGAATTTATTTGCATAGTTTTCAATAATTGCAGTTTTAAGAGAAAAAAATCATTAAAATATGCGGTGTGACGTAATTGTTACCCCCTCCGTCCCGGAAAATATTGGACTGAATCCAAAAATATTTTTGCCAAAGATTACCATCTATGAGTAATACTAATGCTCCAGGCTTAAGCGAAATGGAAGAAAAAAATTTAATTAGTGGAATCGATCGTATAGAGGAGAATTAAAAATTGTTTTAAAATTTTGAAACATTTTTTGGTCAAAAAAAAAAACATTTATATTTCTTTCAGTATTTTTTAGCTGTTGACTAACTGCTTCTATTTTTTTATTTCAAAGAAAAATCGATTTAACGTCAAAGTCTAAACTGATTATATTTTCCTCTGTGCCACTAGTCGTCAAAGCGATTTTGTGCTGTAACCAGCGTCGAAATTATGTTATGTTCTAAAATTAACTTCCTGAATCAACAGTTTAAACTATTTTATTACTTTTTTCTGTTGGTGTCAGATAACATTTAATGAGTCGACCCTTTTGAGCGAAACTTTTTAATAGCGCACAAGTTTCACCAATTTTGATATGATGCAACTGAAAGGACCAGATACATAATACGAGTATGCAAGTATATGCTACTAGCGTATAAATATGTGCGTTTACGAGTAGTTACATTTTTTTTCTAAGTAGCACTTCCACCAACGAGTAAAATTTTTCTGCTTTTATTTTTGTTCGCTGTTGGTTACAAGGCAATTGTTGAGGCGGAATGTTAATCCAACCATACTAAATGAGGTCCAGCAAAGCGGTCATTTTGTGTCCTTTTACAGAGACAGAGACAGACAGTGGATGAGCTCAAATGTGCAAATATGGTGTTTTTAATAAGGTAGTTGAAAGAATATGAATATATGCATCGTATGCATACAGGACTATTCCAAATTATGTAGATTGAATAAAATGTGGTGGCACGATGGCTTTTGATTTTGTGTAATTTTATTACATACATATGCATCTACAAATGGAGTTTAGTTATTGAGGAACCGGACTCAATAAAAATCTTTCAAAAAATTTCTAAAAAGTTGAGGGTGTGATGAAAATTGAAAACCCGCCAACTTGAGTCAAAAAGACTCTTCTCCAGCTTTACGGGGCTTCCTCTACCAATCGAAATCAAAAATTATTCACTTCGCCCGTACAGTGGTGTCCTCTTGCACCCTTACGAAGTCCTACTGATCCTACCGGATCGGTGAGGAGGCCAGTTGACGATCGGTTATATCCGTTTAGGGGGTGTAGTCTGCTGAAATCCTTAGCCCTACAGCAAGTCATCAAGCTGGTCATGTTTCCATCCACAGAAACGGTTCGCTAGGTGTTGGGCTTACTACATAAGGAATAGAGAACGCTCAGTGTTTTCGCTAAAGGCCACCGGGTATGTTGCACTTTTAATAGAAGAGTTAGATTTTTAACTTCCCTTTGTTTTAAAATTGGTAAGTATGGTGGCACCTAATGTGTGCCTTCATTGTGGGCTTCTTCTGTAGTGGGATAGTTCAGAAGAACTGCAGCTCAAGTTGGAGCGTAGGTTGTTGCTTCTATCGGTCTTTTTTCGTATTGCACTACATATATTTAGATACATAAAGAAGAAAGTCGAATAAAGATCTTCTGAAATCGAGTTAGGATGAGTAGACTCGGAGGCCAACGGCCACTCGTAACTGCGCTTGATGAAGGGTACCAGCATTGTTAGATTCCAGTTACAAGTCGTATGACACCTTTATTCAGCTCCGAAATTACAAAGGAAAGGGGAATTGGTCAGGGATTTTCACTAGAATGGTTATGTGAGGTAACTTACATTTCACAAAAAAAAATAAAAACCCTTTAAAAACCTAGATTTACTACGCTTGCGCCCTTTGTGTGAGAGGTATTCCCGCATGGTTTGGTAGTATCACTTCAAATAATTCTCATGTAATGCTAGTCGCGACAGAATGTGCAAGGATATCCTCCCGCCTAAGCGTCTGAGTTAACGGGAGAATGTGCGTTTTGTTTTGTTTATTCAACAGCACTTTGCTCATTTTTATTTTGTTTATTTTACTTACCTTCGTGTCGCTCGTTTTTGACTGCGGATACTTATCACAGTAGTTTTTGACATTGGAAAAATGGTGCTAGACATTGGTAGTAAAAATAAATTAGACAGACTGTGGCGTTAATATTTTCCTCGAAATATTCATTTACTTCTGTGCTCTTACGATTAATGTGTCTTTAGCGTTTTTGGTGTTAATCAAGCATTTTTCTGTGACTTCGTTTTGAGCACATAAACGGTAGCTCTATAATTTATGCAATTTGACAAAGAACCTTTTGGGTAATATATCAAATGTCGTGTGAATTTTCGCGCCAGACAAATAAACGTATATGTGACACCTGAAATTAATTGAAGGAAACAATGAGAAGTTATAGACAAGTGGACATACACGTAAAAAATAACATTGCATAACATGCATATTAATTACAAATAAACTGATATAAAGCTCTATTTGTTTCCTGCAAAAAATATCTCTCGTATTGCCACGCAGACTGAAATTATTGTTTCTGTTTCGAAGCAAGTGCCTACAGGTAAGAAGGACGATGGGAAGAATATCGTCTGAAACAACAACCATTCTGCCAGCAGCGCGAAACTGCACACTGTCAGTTGGTATGTGATGGATGAACTTAACACTTTCAACAATATCATGGATTTTGATGGGCCTAATCACCATACAAGTCTCTAGCGCTTACACATGGAACTGTACACTGGCAGAGAGGCGAGAGGTTTTGCCCCTTATTCCGCTTATAATAGGCATTTTCTTCAAGGCAGGATGGGCAAATGAAGTTGTCATGTACGCCGATCCCAGTCAAGTGTTGTAGAATTACGGGAATGACAATCCCGAGGACCCTAGTCAGAGGCCACCAGTGCTCGAATGGAGTGGAGGCTCCACTGGCAGTAGTTTCCGCTACGAGGCCTAACCATAGATTTAGTTTTGGTATCAAGGAGAACAGGAACCCCCAGTATATACTATATTTACTCTGGCCTATTCATGGGACGGCCCTTCGGGAAGTTTTCGTGGTGGGTGTGGTTTAACACACAAATGTGGGTAGAACCGGCCTTGGTTGGTTCGATGTGCAGTTGCATTCCAATCAGGTGTCGGACCCAGAGTACGCCAGAGGCTTTAGGTAGGCTTCGAGCCCTACGATTTTGATCCGCTGTACCTTTGAGCGCCTAAACCCGTCATCGGTAGGTACGCAAGTAAATCACAGACACAAGTTGCCAGGTGTTTGTGTCGCTTGAAGTGACCAGCTACAGCAAACTAGCAAGTTGTCTGGCATTGAAGGTAACATGAGCTTTGCCTACCTGCAACTCTCGTTGCCTCCAAGTCATTGCTGATCGAAGTACTCACCCAATTTCTGATGGTGGCTTCGATGGCCGAAG
>NW_016188942.1:0-4032 GCF_001687245.7 Rhagoletis zephyria
ATAAAATTTCCGGTCGCGGAAATGTAGCCTATGCTCAGGGGCAGGAAATAAAAAATTTAAAAAAAAATTTCCGCAGCCGCTTGCTGCCCATTTCTGCTCGCCTGGTATTTTTTGTCGGTGGGCCACCGAAATTGATTTTTGCCGGACTTCCCGAATTTTTCGGATAAAATTTCCGGTCGCGGAAATGTAGCCTATGCTCAGGGGCAGGAAATGAAAAATTTAAAAAAAAAATTCCGCAGCCGCTTGCTGCCCATTTCTGCTCGCCTGGTATTTTTTTGTCGGTGGGCCACCGAAATTGATTTTTGCCGGACTTCCCGAATTTTTCGGATAAAATTTCCGGTCGCGGAAGTGTAGCCTATGCTCAGGAGCAGGGAAGAAAAAATTAAAAAAAAAAAAATTCCGCTGCCGCTTGCTGCCCATTTCTGCTCGCCTGGTATTTTTTTGTCGGTGGGCTTTGAAATTGATTTTTGCCGGTCTGGCGGAGTTTTGAGGGAAAACTTCCTGCTGTGGGAATGGACCTATCATGGGGCAGGAGAAGCTCAATTGAACTTTTTTTTTTAATAATTTCCAAGTTTAGTTATCCTAGAGGGGAAATGGCTGAATTCGTTTCATAAAACATTTATCATCTTTAGTTTTTACTTTATTAAAATCATCTAGACAATCATACGCTTAAAATTAATCTTATTTAAAGCTATTAAATAGATGGAAGTACATAAAAATATTAAATTTATGATTCCCACAATGAGCTAAAAAACGTATAGCTTAAAATGGAAAAAGTTTTGCTAAAAGGACAAATCGTATCAAAAAATTTAAGATTTGTGTATTTTTTAATACAAAAATACATATTTAGTAGGTTCGACACTTATTTGTCTCGCTTTGGTCGTCGTTTTTTTTAATTCAATTTAATTTTAAAACTTTATTTCGCATACAACGATTTAGGGTCCATATTACTTTTTTTCTTAAAACTAAATTCAGCACATTAGGACTGATTTATCCTAGAGCTTTCACTATATATAATTGCTTGAATTAATTTACATCCTTAAGAGTAGTTACTAAATGTTAAATGCGCTTAAATATGACATACGCATTTAGTTACACCAAAATATCGATTGAAAAATTATATTACAAAAGTTATATGAGTCCACAAGATCGTTCCATTTCGATTAGTTGTGAGTAATTTTCAGCACGAGTATTTATGTATATGTATTTATCTTGGCGATGGCGACATTGTGGATCGCAGTCGTCTACCCTTCTTCACCATCGACAACTGCTCGACGAATGCCATTGGTCTGGTTGTTGCATCCTGTTGCTCACTAGCTGGCGTCGTTGTTATAATATTCAGGACCTATTTGTAGGTATGTGAATTGTGTGCAGTTGTGTGGAATGTTGATGAATTATGTCAGTGTATGAAGTGTAGTTGGAGTGGTGTGTTTTCGATGTTTAGTGATTTGGAGAAGAAGAGAAAATGCATATGAGTTGAGTATGGCTGTCGTCTTCTCGGGTATTTTGTATGTTGAATTTTATTTGATTTTAGCGCGATTTACTTTTGAATTTCCATCGATGATTTCCACTGGCTTGGCTGGTACATACGCCGAGAGACCCATGAGACCGAAGAGCTCAGGAC
Source organism: Rhagoletis zephyria (assembly GCF_001687245.7). NCBI lineage: Eukaryota > Metazoa > Arthropoda > Insecta > Diptera > Tephritidae > Rhagoletis > Rhagoletis zephyria. Next base: position 1,625 of record NW_016188942.1, read on the forward strand.
GGTAAAGGCTAGGCGCTGGCGTTGATGAGTTGTTGCCTGGAAAGGGGTGTTGTGAGTTTTGGGAAGTTAAAGTTTTTGTGGTTATAATTATTTTGGTTTTAAAACCCTATCCAAGTAAAATTGATTTAATAATAATAATAATGATAATAGATTTTTTAGATCCTGATAAATCGATGTTAGGACTTTTTAAGAGGGATTCGATAATAACGCTAGGAAAATGTAAGGTAAATTAGAACTGATGACAAACAGCCAGATAAAAAACGACTGAAATATGAGCAGAAGAATATCGACTGCGACCAGAGCAATAAGATAAAGAGCAAACTTTATAAAGTGGAATGTTGAATGTATGTTTTTTTTTAATACAAGGAGAACGCATCGAAAGCTCAACTCCCGCAGAGTGGAACTTCAATCCGCTGTACCGTATTGTACGTTCCTGTCTTAGCGCAGATCATCGTAAGCTGCACCTGCTTGCATCTCGAAAAGATTCCGAAGTCTTGGCGCGCTAGCCAGAAAACTTTTAAATTAGCTAGTTGTGTCGCCTTTAAGGGTATAAATAATACTGGTCCGCGATATTCGACCAGTTTGGACCACTAATCGGCATAGCATTTGGAAGAGGAAAGTGGATAATGTACGATGTTCTCAATGTGAAAGAAATAGCGACGAAATCCGCACATAAAATATTGCCAAGCCTTATAGTTTACATTTTGAGTAAATAAAAAATGAATTTTATAAACATCAATGCCGTAGTAACTGGTATGATTTCATATTTTATCCACAAGGATTTTTTTTTCAGTTATGCTGTAGTAACATTTGCGATATCGCAATTCTATCGACGAGGGGAAATATTTCTCTTCACTTGAATAATCGTTGATTGCAAAAAACAGAGAAGTCCACCCCTGCAGGAACTTGCTTGCATCCGAGCTTACTCTCTTTTTCAAGTTGATACAATGATAAATACATCTAGTTTACTATCTCATTTGTTTTTGGAGAAATAAAAATGAAACGTAAAATTTTTAAATACACATAACTAGTATTAGTTAGATCAAAGGAATATAATACATAGCAACGAAAATTAAACTTTCATTTTACGGAGAAGAATCGCATTGTTTTAGTAAGTGGTTTTAGTCGAATCCGGCATCGTATGCAAAAATAAAGAAATGATGGAAATGATCCCTAAACAATGATTATAAATATCCGTCAAAATTACAAAATAACACCAATAAATCCGAGCAACTTTATCTTAAGTGATCGATAGCTATTAATTTATCCCATCTTGTGCGTCGTGCGCTGAATTATCGTAACACGATAAACTATTATAACTTTGTACTGAGCCAAGTAGGATCGTTTCATTTTATCCCAGCGCTGTCAGACAAACTATCCTAATTCAGATGTGCCTATTTTTCAGCTGTTAAGTTATGGAGCAATGGAGTTAAGGCACGGCTGAGTAACAATAGTTTGTCTGACAGCGCTGAAAAAAGATGAAACAATCGTGTTTTACTGAGTTAGTATAAAGTTAAGATAGTCTTTATCACGGCGTTTAAGATTTGATATATTGATGGCTATCAATCAGTTGAGAAAAGGTAACTCGGGGCTATCAAAATGAGCAAAGTAAAAAATCGTGACTGGAATCTGAGTCTATCATTTGTCTTGTAGGGACGTGTAGAAAATTGTAGTTTTTCCTCGAAAAAAATTTGGTATTAATGGCGCTAATGGAGTAAGTAATAATTTCCAGGATTTGCGAAAAGAGGTATGTTTTTTGACTCCATACCATGGTCGGAAAGAGAGTAAAATAGAAGTGAAAAACGTAACATTTTCCCAACATTTCTTTTTGACACTGAAATGCTTCTAGATCAAGATGCATTTCTGTCTCAAGAGGAAAAGTTTTACAAAAATGTCGCCTAAGTTTTTTCGCGGTTAGGTCTCGATATCTCCCCGATGATATCGCTATGACAGATAATAGCGTATATACATATGTAGGTGCCTGTAACTTACCATTTCCAGGTGTTGGCCTCACTATGAAACGCGCAGTTTTCCTTAAGCCAGACGGTGCTGCAGTGGTTGTGCTAGTCTTGGTCAACGCACGTTGCGGAAAGAATAGCGGCTGCGGCGTCACCACATATACTTTCTCGTGGGTTTTTGGTGAAATTGACACCTTTGCTTTACGCCAAAGTTCTGCCGGTTCTAGTTCTGGTTCTGGCTCTGACTCAGACTCATAGGTTTCGGAACTGAAGTGCATGAAATTCGGTGCAGCATGGCCGTTGCTATTAAGCGGATGCTGTGTCGTTGTGCGACTCGTTGTCACAGATTTCACAGTCGCCGTTTCACTCTCTAGTGTGTCCAACAAACGATTATCAACTGCGTCGTCTATTTGATTTAGCTCGAAACGCTTTGAACCGCGTTCCAAAAGC
>NW_016188943.1:0-4032 GCF_001687245.7 Rhagoletis zephyria
GTATTTTGGGCTTATTACCGCAGCAGTACTGCGATGAACATGATGTCGGTGGAGATATAAATAATCGTTTCGCAACTTTTCATACCCTTCATCCAGTAATGGAGGAGATAGGGGTCATTATCTTCAAATGACAGTTCAGCCTAAAAGTGTTGATGCCGAAATATGTTTTTCATCAGTAGGTTTTGTATGTAAAAACTGCAGGTCAAGCTTAGAAGACTCCGCTTTGAATGCGTTGCTGCTCTTACGAAAACATTTTAAGTGCAATAATAACAACACCGGCAAAAAAGGGGTTTGTGTTTTTAACCAGACCCAGCTACCAATACGTATTTCGACCCGCTGAATCCGATTCTGAGATCCGTTTGACTCGTACACCCTCTAAATTTCTAGTAAATTGCGAAAAAAATTGCAAAAAATTCTCCATTCGCCATTTCTTTATAGAGTAGAATAAACATGTCTAGAGAAATTGTTTTTGTATATTGTTTTATGTTTTTTTTTATTAATCGTCACATTCAAAAGTACCTGGTATTTACATTATTATTTGTGATATATACGTTCCTCAATCACATGGTTTTTTTAAATACAATTAAAAAAATGTTTTACTTTAAAATTTGTCTGATTTAATAAATATCGCTAGCGTAGAGTGCAAAGTTGCTAAGTCCCAATTTAAAAATTATACACGAGAGGAAAACTCCGTATAGCCTTTTTTGTTCAAGTATTTCGCAAAACTTGGAACACAACATTTTGCCTGTTTAAAGCAAAGCAAAACTCCATACGAATCGGAGGGATTCGATATTTATTAAAATATTTCGAACTTTTTTGGCCTTATAGAATTTTAGGAGCTTTTTTCGGCCTTAGCATATTTTCCTTTCATTGAATATAACCAAGAAACCATAAAACAAGGACCTTTACCCTTTTCAAAACGATGCAATTTTAATTTTTCTAGCCTCCTATATCAAAATATGATTCTTCATTAAAAGTGAAGTTAGCAACTTTTCACTCTAAGCTAGCGATATATGAGTTTTACAATCAGTTTATCGTAAATTTTAAATAGTTTTATTTAATGGTATGTTTAAATGCTTTCAGATATTGAATTTTTACTCATATTCATAAAATGTATGACTCAATTTGAATCCCGGTTTATCGTAAATTTTAAATAGTTTTATTTAATGGTATGTATAAATGCTTTCAGATATTGAATTTTTACTCATATTCATAAAATTTATGACTCAATTTGAACCCGGTTTATCGTAAATTTTAAATAGTTTTATTTAATGGTATGTATAAATGCTTTCAGATATTGAATTTTTACTCATATTCGTAAAATTTATGACTCAATTTGAATCCCGGGATAAATCCCGGAATCCCGGGATTACCTAAAAAATATCCCGAAATCCGGGATCCCAATTTTCCTGATATTTTGGCATCCCTAGTACATACATATGTACATGCAAACATCCGTATGTACACATGTATGTAAGCAGATGTACACTCCGTTGCATAATTATAAATCCAAAACTTTCTTCTATGACTTTTGCATGGTAAGAGCTCTCTAAAATAGAGTGGTTAATTTTTTTATAATCATAACCAGATTTAAAAGAATTAAAAAAATCTAAAAATTACTTGTTGCAAACTATAAATCCAAAAAAATAAATCCCAATAAAATGAGTAATACATGCAAACATTGTCCTTCTAATACTCTAATTGTGCTCCATTGACTTTAATTAACTGAAATATATGCTTCCTCATACTTAGACATAATGTCTTCGGTAAAGCACCATCCAGTTTATGCCTCTCTTGGAAAATCGCCAATTTAAGCCATATAACGTTTGCAAATTGGCGATTATCAGCATAAACTTTCTTTGCCAGTATTCTCCACATATTTTCCATTGGATTGACGTCACGAGAGCTCAAGGGTTCGAATATTGCTGGTTTCCAAGCAGCATTTTGCCTCCCTGCTTGTATGAATTGCAGCATTGTAGTGTTGAAAAATGCGATGTCTTTCATTGCACTCAATAACTGGTTTGAGACTGCTCAGCAGCATGGGAATATAGTCTAAACTCTTCATTTTATTTGAGCAGAATTGCAACTCAAGAGTACAATCTGATGTTATTGCACCCTACACAATCACATTTCCGCGACCGAAGTTCCGCCGGTAAAAAATGCATCACTCTTGCCGTAAATCGTACCATCCAGTTTCAATTTCTTTTCGTCTGAAAAGATAACCTAAGCCAACTTCTTAATAGTGAATTTTAAGGTAAAATAACCATTTAACAACTTGGAGTATTCTGTCAATTGCCATGCTTTTGCTAGCGAAATCCTTTCGAGCAGCTTTAGGATGTAGCAAAAGACGCGGGGCCGTGATCATTTCACCATACTCGATGTGCTAGTAACGTTTTAAGGACCTCCAAATTGTTTGACGACCAACGGGCGCTGAACATTTTGCTGTTAGCTTCTGGCAAATTGTGATGGAAACCAACAATATTCGAACCCTTGTGCCCTCGTGACGTCAATCCAATAGAAAATGTGTGGAGAATACTCGCAAAGAAAGTTTATGCTGATAATCACCAATTTGAAAACGTTATATGACTTCGATTGGCGGTTTTGCAAGAGTGGTATAAACTGGATGCCGCTTTACCGAAAACATTATGTCTAAGAAGGAGGAAGCACATATTTCATTTAATTAAAGTCAATGGAGCACAAATAGAGTATTAGAAGGACATATTTGAATGTTTTACTCATTTTATTGGGAGTGTTTTTTGATTTATAGTTTTGCAACAAGTAATTTTTAAATTTTTTTAATTCTTTTAAATCTGGTTCAGGGATGATAAATGAGTTTTAAATTTTTGTACCAAATGGACAAAAACAATGTACTAAATCAGCCGAAAAAGTACCAAAATTTAAAAGACCAGACAGACATATGTATATGGGTAATTTCCAAACAAAGTGTTCATGGCAGGTATTTTATATATTTTTTTTAAGACTGATAATCTTATCCTCTAAAATCGTTTACTGACGCGAATACGAAACTGCTTTCATGCTCTTCAAAAATTAATTTTTGTTCTTATTTTTGAATATTTGCATTTTTCCAGAATGTAACATTTGCATATCACTTTTAAACTCATTTATCAGATAAGCCAATGTTGGGGGTTTTTTGCTNAGCCAATGTTGGAGGTTTTTTGCGCCTTCTTCAAGACATTAACGTGACGTTTTTCTTGGGAGGCAGGTTTTTTGTTTAATCTTTCTTCAGCAACAACTTCCCACATCGCATCCACGAAATTTGACTTTCTCATAATGCAATTTAAATTTTTAAATAAATAGCCGAAAATGTTCAGCGTTGAAAATTAGGGGGAAGAGAGGTATATTCATGCACAACTTATATCGATTTTATTCAATTTAGGACTAGATAGAAAAAATCGCTGGCTCGAAATTCTTTCTAGACCTATGGTTTCTTGGGCAAAAATGTTTGAAATAACCCAAATAACTATAATCGCTGTTGAGTTCGCTTACGCTTATTGTAAAGTTGTAATATGTATATCATTTTACTATATTGTGCACTTGCTTATGAACAAACGTTTTTGTGTAATGTACATATATTGCGAGCAGTATTAGCTATCCGGTGCGAAGGACCAGTAAATGTTGCGGCGGATTACTTGCGTATATATGGTTGCATCAAAGCTAAGCGACCAATGCGGATTAAGTAAAAGGCAGTTTATTCGGAATTCACTTTCCTTTATTTGGTATATACTTAACTTAATAGATTCAATAGGTTTTTATGCGGAATTATCCAAGGCGGATTAACGTATATAAAAAGCGGGAGATCGTAGCGAAAAAAGTTAATAAGCGGCTGTAAAAATCCAACCAGAACTTGAGCGAGCGAAAAACCAAGTACTCTAAAAAGCTAGTTACAGTTCAATGCAAAAACGAAAGGGGAAGAGAAAGAATAGCCAAAATGTCAAATAACAACTGGTATTAACTCTTGTTTAGAGTCGCAAAGTTAACCCTTGTAAACACTACTGCCTTAACCTTTATGTT
>NW_016188944.1:0-4032 GCF_001687245.7 Rhagoletis zephyria
AGTACGCAGTTCTTAAGAAATTTGAACGCTTTCTAGTAAAGTTTTTTTTTTTTGTGAAAAAAGGCCACAAGGTAACCCACGGTTGCAACAGAAATATATGCCCGCTCCATTATTTCTTGAGGAAAAAGTGAGGAAACAGGATGTGAAGTATTAGGTTGTCAAAACTCCTTGGACACACACACAAGATAATGGCAATTTTTTCTTGCCTGTTTTCGTGAGAGCTGCATTCTGGCCCTTAGTTGTAAAAAGCCCGTATTTTTGATAATATGAAGGTCTTAAACGTTCCATATTTAAATTGTATAACTCACGTCGAGCGCCTTAAAAGTTGGCTTTTCTTCGCGAAAATCGAATGAAAATGCTGCCAGAAAACTAGAGATTAGTTTTTTTTCTTTTGAAAAATCGAAACTCTTTCTTTAGTGTCTTCTTTTGCCTTTTTTGCGATTTCTAGTGCAAGCTCTTGAAACAGGAGCATTTAGTTTTTCCTTTTAATGTTTTTTCTCAAATTTTTAAACACGAAGTATACAAATACGCATATCAGAAAGGGGGTTTAATAACGTTTGCAACGATATAAACTTTTTAAAATCAGTTCAAAATTGTTTGAAATACATATAAGGTTTTTAATTTTTCGAAGACCCGACCTTTGACCCCTTATAACACCTGTAGTATAAGTTTGCACAAAAAAGTCATATACCAGTTAAATAAGAGCAAATTTATTACGTAAAAAATAAAAAAAAATAAAAGCACATTAAGCAAAATTGGAATATGGGACTCATGTGTAATACATAGACTGATTTTATTGAATTCTCATAATAAAATTTGAGTTCCATACAACGTACTTTTCGATATAGCGTATGATCCCAGACATTATGACATTCGTTATACTGGACGACCACTGTAATAATAATAAATAATTTTTTACTAATGGCCCCATATCGATTTCGGAGGCTAACTTCGAAAAACGGGGAAATTACGTTTTTACCTCAATCAATCAATCTCTTTAAAAAAGTTGGCTTGGTCCAATACCCATCCCATTGCTGTACAGTGTAATGATTCCGTATCTTCATTAATGTATATTGTAACTATCAATATCTTATAAAGAGAAGTGTAAATTTTTTTTATCTAAAACTAATAAAGTTATAAGAACGAAATTAGAGGATGTGGTAGTTAACTTATTAGTACATACTTGACAAAAATAAATATTGGAAATTTCCAAGGATACTCAGTGTGTAAATTGTTTTTAATCTAAAACTAATAAAGTTAGAAGGATGAAATTCGAGGATGCGATAGTTAACATATTTTGACAAATATTTTTTTCAGAAATAGACATTAAACATTTCCAAGGATGTTCAAGGACATTTTCAACACTTATTCGTCCTGACGCACCAAAAAATTTATTTTTTTTACAGAATTTTTCCTTTTAATTGATACCCATATTGTTACTCTACAACGCACCAAATCTTTTAAATAATTTTTTTATTCTATCATATCCTAGATATTGCAAAGTCCTTTAAAACCAATCCTGACGGCAGAGAGAAAAATTACAAAAGCAGTGGTTACTATATTGTAATGTTGTTTTGTAAATATATTTATTTTTTTGTGTGCTTTAAAAATTTTGAAATTTAAAGTAGGTATGCTATTTCTAGTAAACGTTTTAATTCATATTTAAATTGTACCGCCTTTCATTTTTAGTAATTTTATGTGGGTTTCCATAAAATTAAAAAGTGTTTAGTAAAGGTTCCATCATCTTAAAAGTTTAACACCCCTTGGTGTAGACAGTTGTCGTGTCAATCCAGCGCTGGACTGGCTCACTGGACTGGCATGCTACTGGCATAATATGAACGGTGCACTAACTAGGTTAACTCAGCTAACCAGCCACTACGTGGCTTCGCAGAGACCATCAAGGCCCGCAGCGATGTCCGATAAACTACAACCACATTATACAGCTAATCACTGAGTACCAGGAGCAATATTGTAGAACATAACAGTCCTATTGGCAAACTCGTTAGCTTCTCTACAAGCGCATTCTACGGCTTCTTTAGCGGTAGATAGTTCTTCCACCGTTTTCTTTGCAATCCGGCTAACAGTCGATTGGCTCACATGCGTTAGCTTTCCAGTAATATTCTTTTTATATTTTTCAAATCGCGTCTCATGGTATTTTTATAACAAAAACCATGACTAAGTTATAACAAAAACTTACACTTCGCGGGGGAAAAGGGGTTGCAGCGTAACAATAGGGATTTCCCCTCAGTTGTAAATTTTATGAGTGCAAAATTGAGTCAATAAGCTAATTTAAAAAAATATTCCAGACACGTTAGCGAAATTTTAAAATTTTATGGTGGATTATAGTTCTTTAAACTATACTCGAATATTTGCTTTTAATATATATTAATTTTGCAATATATGTATATTACAAATGTGTATAAGTGCAAATAAATTTTACCAAAGAATCACCGAAAAACGCATAAGTAATGATTTTTGTTATTATTGAGTCAACATACACTAACTAGAATATGTTTCCGTACAGTATTTTTTTTTTAAATGTTTGCAATGTTTTCAAAAAACTTCTAACAAATTTGGTTTAAAAGTTGCAAATTTCGGTGAAAATTTGTCGAATTTTCCTAAATTTTGTAAAAACTTTGAATCATTAATTTATAGGCCATTCGATGCAGAATGAACTATTAAAATTTAACGAAAAAAAATTATTACGAAAAACACTGCGATTTAAAAAAACAAAACAAAAAAACACTTGGAAACAATCTGGTGAGTGTATGTACATACATATATACACATTCATTAAAATCATAGCCGGATATTCGCATGCATATAATCCATTAGTACGATTTTCCCTAAAATAATGGATTTCTTACTTTACTACTGTCAAACCAAGCATTATCGCTATCTATAACTTTTTGTTGCTCAGTAAGCGACCGGTCGATTCCATTCATCGATTTTTCGCGGCAACAAGCAACCACGAGCAAACACTATGGAAACGAAAAGTACCACACTCAGTACCAGTGCTCGGGCTACTTAAAGTCGATTCAGTACTAAATTATTTTTAAATCAATAATTAGCGTGCTCCTTTTACCGTTTGTTTATGTTCTGCAATTTAATTTTTCTACGATCTAAATAATTATTATAGTTACGTTTTTTTTTCACACTAGCCAGTAAAAACTAGTAGTTGCACACTTCCTGGGTCTCTCGTTGTTTGAGCTTGAAAACAACACTTCAGGGACAAGCCGAGTCGAGAACACAAGATTGCACATTCCCGACGATGACGTCATTTGTCAATTAAAAGTGAACAAAGCATAATTGAAGTATAAAAGAAAACGTTATGTATGTTATTATGTTTTAAAGGCGTTCTTTAATTCATTGTTTGTTTCATTGTTGAAAAANGACTTTCGAATTAACTATGACTTGCCAAATTAACCTTATGAAAAAGGGAATTCCAACCTGGCAAACGAAAGTTATTTCGGCAAAACTTTCACAAGGCAATGGCAAACCTCTGAGTGTATTTCTGCCATGAAAAACAGCTTCTCATAAAAATACAATCGCCGTTCGGAGTCGGCGAAAACTGTAGGTCTCTCCGCTTTGTGTGACAACATCAAGGCGCACGTCACAAGTCGGAGGAGAAGCTCGTCCAAACACAAACATATGTGGTAAGCTTCAATCTATTATTATTATATGTCAAATATCTCAAAAAATCATCTACATTTCCGCCTTTAGCTACAAGAAAAAGGGTTGGATACAAAGGTTTAATGGAGGGTGAGCCCCAGTTTTCTTTATTTTTAACCTATTAGAATTTGAGTTATTCAATGTTTCTCAGAAAAAAAAGAGATTTTATAATGGGTCTTCACACCGAAGCTTTGTACTCTGTGTTTGGTAATTTTACCCATGTATTTTGTTTGTGTAACACTATTTTACACTAACAAACCACACTAGGAAAAAATTACAAACACGGGGTAACGAGCTCAATGTGAAGCGCCTACAATTTTTAAGAAATAATAAATCTACTCCGATCAATGCTGTGTCCAA
>NW_016188945.1:0-4032 GCF_001687245.7 Rhagoletis zephyria
AATACGAGGCGATCGGTCTGACTATAGGTACATACAGTACTGGTCATATCTATAACGCCCCATTTCAAAATTATATCGTTTGCCACTTGTGTTAAATTAATCATTTTTAAGAATCTTCCATTAAAATATAGCTCATTTTATAACAAAATACATATAAACCCAAGTTTAAAAAAAAAATCAACCAATTTTTAGCAAAATTTCAAACTTTTTTCTCAGAAGCGCTAGATTTTTTTTTGAAATCAAAAAAAACGGTAATTTTTAGCCACTTGAAACTTGCACATTGTTCGACTAAAATTAAATGGGCTATAAAACTATGTACTCAAAAAAATTCCAACACTTCTAAGGGGTTTGAAATGTGGTTGAAAATTTGTTGCACTTTTTGGTAGTTTTCTACAAAGTTTTAAACTTAGATTTATAAGGGTTTTGTTAGAGAATGAACTGTGTTTTAATTAAAAATTCCTAAAAAGAAATAAATGAACACGAGTGGCAAACAATATCACTTTGAAGAGGGGGTGCTATTGTATTGGCCAACACCCTATGTGACCACAAAATACCATAGCCGATTTATCTTCAGTTCGATGTGAGCTCTTCATGCTTCGTGTCAAAAGTTCCCCTAGATATTTCACTTCCGCGGAAAGACTTAGGACCCTAAGCAACGGAAAATTGTGACTTTTCAACTATTGTAGAAATGGACATCAAACATAATTTGTATCTTTAGAAAGCAAAAGTAAAATTTAAAAGAATTTTTAATCCCTGAAAAAAAATATTACTTAGCGAATAAAAAAAAAAGAATACTTAGAGAATAAGACTTATGTTTAAAATAAAATTGTAAATAAAATTGCATCTACTTTGATTAATTTCTGAACGAAAAAGATAACGCAATGTAAAAGAAATTGTGATTAGGCGGAGCTAAATCAATTTCAGATTGGACTACCACGCCTGAATATTACCCTTGGGTAATATTTCGTTGGAGCCTAAAATGGCTGTTTCACAGGGAAAACTCTGCATGAGCCCTTTGAAATTGTTTGCCTCAGGAATTGTATTGCCGTTTGGCTATCAGAATAGATGAATATTAACCTGCCCATCGAAGCCGGGCAAGTCAATCAGCTGGAAGCCTACATTTAAGATTCATGGAGGGCGGAGCGCACGCTGCAGCCGTTGAGAAATACACATTTTCAGTATAAACTAAATTTTAGCCTTTCTGCCATAGAATTAATTTTTATGAATCACCACGGAGTGAAACCTTTCCTCTGCGCTTAAGTAAATATCTAAGTACATAGCATTTGGCAACATCCAAGTCGGACGATGCAGAATATGGTTCTCTGAGAAAGCCTTTTAGGACACTGTTTTTTTTTCGAAATATTCGAAGCACATTTAAATTCTGTACGAAAAATTAGAAAAAATCTACATGAAGAAATAACTACATTATTTTCTCACTACCAACAACAACCACCAAATGCGAAATCGCCTTCTTAAAGACCCGTTCTTGCTGTGTTTCACGCCTGTATAAAAGCAAATTGAAGGCTTCATGATTTTGGAACTACTTCTGAGTGGAAAAAGAACCTCCGTATAAGTACATTTTGGAAGCAACGTAGTCCGACTGGGGTTTCGTATACATCACACATAGTAAAATTATGACTTATCCCGAAAAGCCCATCCTTTTATTTATTTTTAAATACCCTTTCCTTACACCATACCTCCCATCACACAAGAAATTCAATAAAAATTAACCGAAAATTTAAAAGTACATACTTTTGTATATACAAACAATTTAAGTAGAATACAAAANTACTTGCTTGTCATGCTCAATGTACAATCGGAAACCTTCATGAAGGGTGTCAGTTTTTTAACAAATTTCGCATGCCTGAACAGTGCGTCTAAAAGCGAGACTAATTCATCCGTGCTTAGTTTGTCATAGTTAGCAATACCGTTTTCCAGATGCTCATCGCTAGTGAAATCAAGATTACAAGTCGGCTTCAGCGGCGTCAAGACGGCACCATCTTTAAATTGTATGAAACTGCGTAACGCCGTTGCGGCTGCCTCGATGCGGGCGATTTTCTTGCTGCGACCCTGACCCATATACTTTTGTCCATCCACCTAAAAGGAGAGAAGAAAGATGAAATTATTATTGTTAATTATTCGAGATAAAATAAAAGAGTAGATGAGATTTACATTATAGGTACATTACATAAAGGTAGTGACACATGTGTATACACATTAGGGTGGTCCCAAAATTCATGTGAAAAAGTAAAGTCGGAATTGTAATGCTCTCACCTAACATGCCTAAGACGCTAGTTTATCGCGGCTCTGAACACATGAGACACACTACAGTTCTTTGTACTCGCCAAAACAAGGGAAAAATTTTAGGGATATGGACCCGCCTAGAATAATTTTCGTTTTCCCCGTCATGACAATCAGGACTATGGTGCCAAAGAGAACGCACCCGCCTAACACAACATAAAACCGGCTTTTGTCATGTTTCGCAAAAATACGTAAAATACGGAGAATAAAAACTGTAACATAATTTGAGGAGGCTGAGTGGTTAGAGGTGCGTACTACTAATCGATAGGACTCAGGTTAGGTTTGGTTAGACTATGCTGGCTGACCATAAGAGGTCCATAAGAGGGCCCCCAGTTTTTGACCGCATTTCTTTAGTTTGTGGTATGCATTGTCATAAAGTTGTCACACGAGACATACATACGTCCCACAGTGTTCTATTTTGGGAGAAAATGGACAAAATGAAATATCTCGCGAACGAGAAGAGATACCAAAGTTTATGTAACAGCATCTTAAGGCTTTTGTGATGGAGAATTCAGGAAATAGTGTCGTTGGATAAAATAATTGTCTTGAGCTTTAAATGCCCTCCAAAAATATATGGGTTTAAATTTTTTATTTTTTTTTTTACTTAAGTTGTATGGATTTTTTAAAAAAAACTTCAATACATATTTTGTTGTTATTACGTCAAGAAATCCATTTCTATGGTCGCAGGAACCAAAAAACTTATTTTTTTGTTTGTTTTTGACCTAAAAGCAGTATGCAATGAATTAAAAATAAAATAAAATACGTTTTTTTTGTTAATCTGACGAAGGAAATAAATTTCTTGACGCAAGAACAGTAAATATATGCATTTAGAAATTTTAAAAAGTTAATACTGCAACTGGCTTTAAGTTAAAAAATAAAAAAAAACTTAAAACTTCTATTTTTGAAGCTCATTTTAGCGGTCAAGATAGTTATTTTATTTAACCAGACTATTTTTTCTGAACTCTCCATCTCAAAAGCTTTAAAATATCGTCACATTTCTTTCGCTATCTCTTCTCGTGATATTTGATTTTATCCATTGATGGTTTTTATGGGAAGGCTTTTGTTGAAAATTTGAAAAAAAAACCTTCCTAGACGTTCTCTGGTCCCGGAAATATTCGCTGTAGTTAAGAGTAAAAGTTTGTTACGCATTTGCTGGATTTCCTATGCAGACCTCTAATACATACATACAATATCTTGATCTTCTTCCACATTACTGCGTGTTTTGAAGTTTTACAACTTTTTTTATTCTGTTATTTGAATCGATGTCAGCGCACATTGACTGCTATTTACTGTTATTCATAGCGTTTTTGTCAACGTACTTGTCATTGCCGCAATTTGTTGTCATGCCTTATGTGTAGTAACCCGAACTGATAACACCAAGAATTATGGAACAAACCAGACATCAACCACCAACCACCAACCACAACCATTACAACGCTAACTTAGCCGACCTCTTTCGCTTTGAATTGAAAGCGGAGGCAAACTAGCGATGAATGCAACATCATTATCGCCCACATGCCGGAAAGCATGCAGCAACAGTAACAACAATAGCAACAACAACAGCATAACACTGGCAACTTCAACCACAAAAAACAGTTTCAAAAAAACAACGTTAACGCGCCCGCAACACCCAACAACTTGCGTGGGTTGGTGCCCGAGTTGGTAATGTTGTTCGGTGGAGAAGATAATATTGTTTGTACGAGCGAGTGTTGAGCAGAAAATCGAATTATA
>NW_016188948.1:0-4031 GCF_001687245.7 Rhagoletis zephyria
TAATTTTGCTATTTTCTGACCGAATGCGTGCGGTTTAATTTCTTACGAAAGTTTTTATGTATTCATATGTGCATGCAAATGTATTTAGCTAGTGCCGTTTCTCAAGCAGGCTTTACAATTTATCTGCCCTTCAAACGCATTATATTTTTCAGAACAAAATTTATATTTAAAGGACAGGAAAAAAATTTAAAACCTGCCCTTCGGTGGAGACCTGGACATTGAAATAGGAAGTTGTGAATCCATTTGTCCAGTTCTTCATATCGAAAACTTCCGCTGCGCCACCGTTGGTATATTTGTAAAATAGTTGAGTGTCCAGCGATGACCCCGGTAAGAACTTTTATTGTGGATTTGCTTAACTTCAAAAGTTCCATAGTCCGTTTCTTGTTAAGCTTCTGCCGTAAAGACCTTGAGATTTCTCAGCCTTATCGGTTAGCTCATTGATGATTTCTTACGGATGTGAAAAGACAAGACGAGCGACCGATAAGGCCACAATGCCAGCCTCAGCAAGGAACAGGAAAAGTTGGCTTAGACGCTTGAGAGTGGTAGGGCTTACTATGCCACGAGGCAACAATTTCCATCGTCAGATAGGAGGTACGTGAACTGGATGGAGGCCAAGCGGCAGAAGTCCACAGAAAGCAAGCCAACGGTGCGGACTAAAAAGGCAAAGTCCAAGGGCGAGACGAGACAATGAGGCAGACGTCAGGCGGGACAGTGAATTACATAGAACGTTTGGAGCAGCGGCGGCGGCCAGTATGATTGCCAAAAGTCACCTAATCGTTGCACTCATTGATCGCAGTAAACCGCTAGGAACAACGGAGGGTAGTCGAGGTTAATTTGCTAGACGCCCTCTTGTTGAAAATGGACGCTGAACCAAACGCACCTATGGTAACTTTTAATGGCATATATGCTGCCAGGTCTCTCTTTTGCTCTCTGCCTTTAGTGTTTGGTGGAAGCAGAATTTGATTCCTCATCGCGCACTACGATCTTTCCGGGAAAGTGGTTAGACGCCCGTGGGACTCACTCGAGCACTTCTGACCCTAAAACCATTTTTCCATATGATTGTTTTATCTCTCTATCTTTACTCTTTGTAAATGAAATTTTCTTTCTTTTAATACGAGTATCATACAATTTTTTTTTAATGTAAATTGAAAATTCCAGAGACCATCTGCTGTGATGCTATAAAAATTTGCACACAATACAATGCAATTTTTGCGTCGGTGGCATAATTACGAACATTTGCACAGGCATTAAAATTTCAAAGTTGGCTTGAGTTGAGTACAGTTGAGTGTATTATGTCAAAATGCTGTGCTAAACTCATTTCTCAAGCCAACCAGCCAGTCAGTCAGCTATCCATCCAACCAAGCGAATAAGTTAACCAGCGAGTTAACTGGCAGTTCATTCCAAGAGACAAGTGAATGTGACGAGCCGAGAAGAAGAAGTGCCTTAAGTGCGAACAGCATAAGGCGCATTAAATATGTACATACATATATGTATATACATAAGTAAACATACATACATATATTGTAAATGTTCGGGAATTTCATTGTACCTAAAGCATAAATAAAAAGTGTAGAAAAACAAAAGTTCCAAAGGTTGCTAAAGAAATGGCATTCAATAAAAGAAACATTGCCAAACTTATTGGTGGCAACATGGCAGATCTCAGCTTTTGCATCTTTAAGTCCATTCCATGCTTGAGATGTTGCGTGCACAAACACATATACATATAGAAATTAATACTTTCGCAAAAGATTCCAATAATTTACTTGAGATTTATATTTCAGACACTTTTGGTTTTCATTGCACCAATTTGAGATGTGTTTTTTTTTGTTTGTTTGGTTTGTTGTTTCTTTGCCACTCACTTGTGGTAAGTTTGTCTACAGTTGCATTCTTCACAGCGCCATCTTCAATAGCACGACAACAGCCTCAACGGCTTCAACTTCAAGTCTTGGGTTACCTTTTCAACTTGGCTACTCCCCACTCCACCGCCACAAGGCTGACAGCTGTCTCCAAGTGGTGGTGTTGGTATCCAACTGTGTTGCAGTGAAACACTTAAAGGGCGAGATCAACCTTCACGCTTTTTCAAAGTGTTTTTGACTGCCATTTTTTTCAAAATATTCCAGCAAGTTCATAAATAATTGCTGTTGAGATGCCTTATTTGGTCATTTGTTTTTCGTGGTTGTTTTCGTTTGCTGCTAAGTTTTTTTTTTTTGCTTATGGTTGCTACAATTATTGCCGCGCTGTTGCAACGCGTTTTTTTAGGCGCTTATGGTCAGTGTCTGCTTACCATTTTGTTTGGTGATCTTCAGCAATGTGTTGGTGTTATTCACAGTTATAAACTATTTTAATGAAGCATTATAAAAAGTTATGAAAAAAAATGACTAGATCATTATTTTTGATTTAATCTTGCTTTTAATTTACTGTAGGATTAACCTGGTGTATACTCTGCCTCAATGACTTTAATTAAACATAGAGTGACAGTTACTAGCGAATTCGCCTGCTTTTCTAATTTTTTAAGGGTCCCATCAGGGCGCATCAATACAAGGTGGTGTCGATTGATCAGCTGATTTGATATTTTTGTCTCTACACTAGTACAGGAGAATGTCATCCAAGACGAAGCGACGCAACTTTAGGATGTCAACAAAAGAAAACGATGCAAATTATCTCCTATTCCCTTTCGTTTTGATATCCTGCTGTACCAAAAATCAATAACAAAATAGACGAGACTTTTACTTATAAGCAATCACCACCACGTTGTATGGATGCGCCTTGACACAAATCATAAAAACTGTTCGTCATCGCCACGAAAATATCATTATGATGGTGTAGTACGGTCCAGTAGAACTGCAAAATATACAGAAGTTGTAATATGAATCAGCATGCCATCACAAAATGTTCCCTTTTTTTGCACAAAGTTTTACACCTTTGTCTACTTATCACCATTGCAAATTAAATATGTACCGCCTGCTGCTTTTTAAAAGTTCTTTTTTCGTTTTAGAACCCTCATTGCAATGAAGTCCAGTCTCTGTCCATGTAGACATCTTTACTTTTAAGTTATCTTCTTCGGTGAAGTAAATGTCTTTCCTGCCGGCTCATTACTGAACAACCTATTTCCCAATCTTAATAAATTCTTATTTACGGCTGGAGACCCTGGTAGGAGCAATGAAGACCTATTCTGATGAGAGCTCAGCCTTCTACTTGGAACACCTTCAATCCCAGTTGCTTTTCTTATTCGACTTGAAATTCGGAAATATGATTTTCTATATGAATCCTTTAATGGAATATAGTAACGATCTCGTAGCCCCAAAACTAGAAATTCCAAAAAATAATTAAAGGTCGAGCTCACTGGAATACGAAGACACATATACTGCAAACTTTTTTAAAGCAGAGATACGAGCAATAGAAAATTGTGGCATAATGTCGGACCATCAATACAAAACAAACAAGTTTTGGCTTGTTTTGATCTGGATGCAAAAGGATTTCGGGGTTTTACTACATATATGGATTTAGTTCTTTCATCCTGATTTTGAATCATTCCGCGCCCATACAGTGACCCTGAAATTGTTGCACAGTGTAATTGCAATAATTACACAGGGCAACACTACTTTTTGTGCGGAAAATTTCAAAGCTATTTTTGATAGAATTATAAAGTTTCCATCAGATCCAGAATTTGAGAAAAACGTCGTGAAAGTGTAAAAAAATCGTGTTTTTTGCAATGTTTGAGAAGCTCTAGTGAAGAAACTGAAAGTGACAGAACCTTTCAAAGCGGGAACTTTCGACTACAATACCTGAAAATACCATCTCTGGAGCTTGACATGAGGCCAAAATTCCCAGTGCGTAGTCATTTATTGAACAGCAAAAACAGATTTTTACGAAGTTTGAGTACCTACCGCAGGTATGAAAAGATAGCATCGTCCACTTGGAATTTCTATGTTAATGAAAGCTGATCTAGATTCATTAGTTATAATTTAAAACAATTTTCGACTGATGGTCCTTATTTTTTAGATTTACCCATTTGCATTTTTCTGGGCACA
>NW_016188950.1:0-4031 GCF_001687245.7 Rhagoletis zephyria
CTCTATTCTGGACTTCCAACGCTTCAGCTTGGCGTTGTAATTACGGTTGTTAAGTGAAAAAGTTAGTGGCTGATGGTCTGTAAATATTCGTATTTTTTAGCGCCGTACAGGTAATTTCGCAGGTTGTCCAGTGCCCAAACGATAGCAAGCACTTATTTTTCATTCGTCGCGTACCCTTCCTCTATGGTGGTTAGACTTCGTGAAATAAACGCAATAGGTTTGTCCTTGCCATCGTAATCCTGCGAGAGTACCGCACCTATCGCAAAATCGGAGGCATCAGTTGTCAGATTAATGGCTCCTTCGAAGTTGGGGAGGTCGTCAACACTTCTTTGAGATCTTCAAATGCCTTTAAGGCTTCTTCGTTTAGGGATATTGGAAATTTTTTAGACTGGGCCGCTTTTACCTGTGCGTGCTCACCTCTAGTAAGAATAGTTAGAGGTTTTGCGATTTTTGCATAATCGCGGATGAATTTTCTGTAATATGACGTTAGTCCTAGAAAGCTCTTAAACTCCTTCAAATTTTATGGAATCTACTTATTTTGGATCTGGCAGTATCCCTTCAGAGGTTACAATATATCCAAGGAATTCCACACTTGTTCTTAAAAACTGTGTTTTTTCCAGATTTACTTTAAGACCAGCAGCCAAGAGTATAGCAAGGATTACTTCAATGTCCCTTAAATGGGTAACCAGATTTACTTTAAGACCAGCAGCCAAGAGTCTGGCAAGGATTACTTCAATGTCCCTTAAATGGGTAACCTCATCTTTGCTAAAGATGACTATATCATCGATGTATACAAAGCAAATGCGGCCTATAAATTCTTTGAGCACGTCGTCTATCATGCGTTGGAAGATAGAGGGGGCATTTTTTAGGCCGAAAGGGAGTCGCGAAAATTCATACTACCGTTCATGGTGGATAATGCGGTTTTTGGGATGTCACATTCTTTCATCGGGATTTGATGGAACCCTGTGGTTAGGTCGAGTATAGTGAAGTACCTTACATTTTCAAGGCTAGCGATAGTGCCATTAATATTTGGTACGGGGTATGTATTGGAAATCGCTACGGCATTTAGTCGCTTGAAATCTGACCATTCGGTATTTTTTTCGCCGTCGTCCTGGGATTTCTTTGGTACAATCAATATGGGTGAATTGTACGGACTTTTTGAGGGACGAATTATGCCTTCCGATAGAAGGTCCTGGATTTGTCTTTCAACTTCCCCACGCATTATTTTTCACACGCATGTTAACAGGGTAGGGGTAGCTCTTAGTATAAATGGGGTTTTCTGTTTCTGTTCTTATTTCCGCCTGGACATTGGTTTCGATTTCCTTGCTGCGATCAACGGGACCAAACAAATTTTCGTATCTATTGAGTATTTTGTTAAGATCTTTCCTTATAGAATTGGCAATATTGGGGTCGACGGAGATATTCGCATCGATGCTATTGACGTGCTGCGCTCTCTTCCGCTTAAGGGCAGCAGTATATCTGGTTTTAAAATAAGGTGGTTTAATTCCCTGTCTAGTACGGCCTTAAGTTCCGTGAGTGTATCGTCGCCTATTATTCCGTCAAAAGATTCGAGTCCTGGGAGAACAAAAAAGGTAGCGGGTAGGTCCTTGCCTACAAACTTAAAAAAAAATTCCACAAACTTGTCTGTCTATTTTTATTTCCCCCCTACTAAAAATTCTAAGGTACCCTGATCCTGCGTAGCATACTCTAAATATGGTACGCCGGACACGAGGCCCCCATCGTAAAATTCACTTGATTGCCCGCGGTTTGTTGCTTGCAAGATCCGCCAGAGGTATCTTTCCCTTCTTCCTCTCCTACTGGCACTAGATGAAAGAGCTTTTGTTGTTTGCTTGGGGTTTTATTTCCATAACCCGAGAATCCCGTGGAATCTGAATGGCCCTATAAATCGGCTTGTGCCGCACAACTTGGTAGTCCTTAACAATCTGTTCCTCGCTATGGATCCAGGAGGAATAGTGCCTCGAGATCCATCAAATATCTGACGCAGTCTGGCAGTTTTGAAATTTCTCTTAATTCGTCCGTCTGAGGACTCGTTAGTGGTTCTTCTGCAGGCTGTGGCGCGGTGTCTGCAGATTGTCTGCGCACCTCCTCCACTTGACTTTCTAACCTTTCCAAGTTTTCACTTAGTCCTTGTAGGGATTCTTCACTATTCCTGTGTTCCACGCTTTTTAAGCGCTCTTCGAATCTTCCAAGCTGCGAGAGAATGGCATTTACGGCGCCATTTATCTCCGTTAAGGACTGCTTCATCTCGTCCGTGTTCATGTTTATGCTGGAATGAAAAAATATAAAATCAGGGTTATGATGTTTTACTTACAAAAACCAATATTTCATTAGAATTCGGTCACTTCTTCTTCGCCCTACGATGTCCTTCTTTTGTTTTATCCCTTATTACAATACTCGGTTATTTGATGATCCGCTTTCTATTTTTGTTGATATCTATCTCGTTTAATATTTGCACTTCTATCCCCAATTTTTTACAGGAATTCTGTGTGATTTTTGTATATATTTTTTTTATGAACACAATTAAATACAAAGTTTTTTCCTTAAAGTTTTTTCCACTAGATGTTTGCTCGGGCGCCAGTTAAGTCTCAGCGAGCGAGGTTAATTAAAAAATTAAATTAAAGATCAAATTCAAACAGCGATTTCACAACGTTATAAAGGTATTTTTATTCTGTGCTTATGCACCACCAAATTATGTTATAAAAGTAGACCTAACGCGTGTTCAATGCACCACCCAAAAATAGACTGCCTCTTAGCCTACCCAATTATGCATATGTTGCAGATCCAATGGTTTTGTATTTCCCAGGGACGTGAACCGGATGAAAAATTTGGTCGGTTCGGTTCAGCGGTTCGAACCGTTGTTGCACTTTTGGATTGGTTCGTCAAAGCGGTTGTTTTGGTCTTTGAACCGGGGTTTCGGTTCGGTTCAACGGTTCGAAAAACAAAAAATTAAGGCGCAAATTTAAGTGTCAAGTATCAAGTGCAACAACGCACAAGGTTAAGGGTCAAATGAGATGGGCTGCCTTTGTATTTGATATTGTCACATGGTAAAAAACATGGTAGGTATACCATGATTAACAAAATGAAGAAAAAGTGGGTACATTTATCTATTGAAAATTGGTTAAAACGAACCTTTAAACCTTTACAGAAAGTGGTTCGGTTTTCGGTTCGGATCAAACATTTGTGGAAAATTTCGGTTCGGTTAATGGTTCAGTTAGTTAATAGAAAAAAGCGGTTTTCCGGTACAAAACCGGTTCGGTTCAAAACCGGTTCAAAACCGGTTCACGTCCCTGGTATTTCCCAATCGATCGGTTGCGCGTGTAGGCCGATATTGCCTACCTTGCAATTCTCACGTTTTCGCTGTTTGTGTTTGCCCAACGGGATCGCGCTGTTGCGCGTGTGCTCCATCAGCAAAAGTTCTGCGGTAAACCCTAAGTGGAGTAATGACGTCACGGGTCTGGAACCGTGAGCAAAGTACATAATAAGGCCCCTCCTCCGAATCGCTGTCGGTTATTGCTGGGTTTTGTAATATATCAGGTCTTAGTGGTATCGAATTAAAACACGTCCTCTTCGTAACTGCGCACAAAATCTAATGTCTTCTTTTATTTTTGCAAAATGGAGTTAACCCCCACGCTAAAGTATACATATGACATCTTTTACTGAACATACTCCTTAGTGTGTAGACAGAGTGTATCTATTACGTGCAATCCTTATGACCTAGACAGACTCTGGTCCTTTCTTACATACTAGTTACATATACGTTTAAGAGCTGTTTACATTGTTGCTTACAGCTAACATGACTTAATGCTAACAATAAACATACTCGCTTAGGTACTATTTACATTTACCTATGTAGAAATGCTTACAACTCGGCCAGCCTGATAACTAGAATCTCCTGATTCTACGCTATACCTATCAATAATTATTACGTCCCAACATATTTCTTTTCGTCTTACATTCTTACAGGCTTTAAGTTTGTAATGGACCATGTGCCCTTATACGGTACTTGGGTC
>NW_016188951.1:0-4030 GCF_001687245.7 Rhagoletis zephyria
AAACTTGGAATAAAATAAAACACAGATGTCCCGACGGTACTCCAGAAACGCATTTTTTGTAATGAAATGGTATATATATTCAGTGCCATCACATCTGCACGTCTCATTCGATTTTCAAAAAGTGAAGTGTCAGGCCTGAAAACATACAATAGAGGTTTATTTTTTTTTTAAGAGTTACCACTTGTTAAAAAATTAAATTCAAATTACTTAAAAATTAAATGAATTATTAGAATATGGGTGTCGATCGAAATGCGTATGAAAAAGATTTATTAACTTCGAGGGTTTTCACCATTTCATTTGAATTAAGAGAATGGGTAATTGATAGATAGGTAGATATCAGCATATGGAAATCAGACGGAAGAGGTTTAAGAAGGTTTTAGCTTGCAAATACTTTGAAGAAGGTTGCCACGTTGTAAAGTTAAATTTAATTGAAACAAAATAATATTTTAGGACATCGTGCTTTAAAGTTTCTGAAATAAGTGAGAAGTAATTAGATATTTCTTTTTAAATACATATGTACATATCTATGTATGTATGTGCTGTATATTGTATACAAGAACTCAAATTTTCAACTTCAAACTGCATTTACAGTGTAATTATGAAATTTATCAAAAAATAACTTATATTTTCGAATTCTGTGTCCCCAGTTTCACTAAGAAGCAAATTTTTATTTAAATCCGTCCATAATTCTATTTTTGCCCGCATTTTATTTGGAAGGGAAGCAATGTGTGACATCAGGATTTATTTGAAATTGACTTTGAATAATACAATACATTCAAAAAAAAAAATGATTTAAAAAATAGCAATGACTAAATGAAAGAAAAAATTCTCCAGAATTGAAAAAAGTTAAAAGAACAAGATTCGAGAATATGATTTTTTTCAAAAATAAATATTGAAAATGTTCAAGGACATTCAGGGATACAATTTTATCCACTGAATTGTGTTAAATAATTTTTTAACTAANGCACGATTTTGTTGTGCACTTCACATATACTTTTTCGTAATTAAAAAATCCAAAAACAAAAATTTAAAATTAGCTATATTTTTTGCCTAACGAGATTTGAACCTGGACACTCTGGGCCGTAAGAAATTATAGCGCACTCAGCTGCAGGCGCAACATTTATTTGTTCTTTCAAATGTATGCTTTGCGAGTGACGTTGTTTGGAAATTTTTGATTGGGCTGAACTCATTCTCCGTACAAAATTTCTAGACAACACCATCCCTTGATCGGTCGAACAAACATTTCACAAGCTACAGAGTGGCGTTGTTTGAAATTTAATTATTGGGCTGAACTGATTCTTGATGATAATTTCTAGACAACACCACTGTGTGATCGATCAAACAAAGTTATGTATTCAGTTTGTTTAAAAAATACTTTTTCTGCTCAAACATATCGAATCGCTAACATGGAAAACCCAAAAATGACGCTGTATGAAAATACCATGTAACTTTTTTCTTTGTGCAGTTTTACTATTTTTAGATCATAATTTCACGAATATACTTAGGACATGTCGTTTTGTAGAATGTCGTAAAGTTTTTAACGGCTAACTGATTGTTTAGAGAGCTTGAAACCTCAACCCACAATTTTTTAACGGTGTGAAAGTTCATAATACGACTTTTAAGTTAGTTTGGGAATCCACTAAATATATAGTTTTAGTCGTTTAAGGTTTACTACCTACACCAATACGACAGTATGCAACACCTTCTCCACTCCCTAATTGATTCTTTTGTGTGTAAATTGACTGTAGCGCGATGTTACATCATTTATTATTAAGCAATATCGTTAAGAAATTATTTGGGAACCCAACTAAATATTGCTTTAAAAAGAAATTAACATAACTCGAGATAAATTGTTTTATCAATATTCGAAAAAATATTGCTTTCCTAAAAATTCGTATTATTACTTACACATAATATATTGGAAACAAAATATTTTAATAAGGTTAAACACTAAATACTTAATTTATACACAGATTATACATATTAAACGACTTTAAATGTTATGTTTCTTTCTAAATTATAGTGCCACCAGATCGTCCTGTGATTTATGGTCCCAACAGGCATGACAAGGCCAGCAACGTGGAGTCGTTTAACGAAGGCACTGATATTGTATTGGCTTGTGAGGTGACAGGCGGTAAGCATACATATTTTATTTGGTATCATATTTATGCACTTATTTTAGCTATAAACATTTTGTATGGGGTATGCGAAGGAGGTGTGTTGACTAACCCGAGAGGTGTTAAGGGTCACCTCAGAAAAATATTTGTCTTTGGTGCGATGAGTCCGACTTATTCGATTTAACGCCCCACTGAAATCAGTATTGTCTCTTGACCAGCAGGTGTGGCTGCAAGTAGGTGTATTATTAGATTATTAGATAACAGTCTGAATGACAGTGGCACCAGACACAGATATGTATGTGTGTATGTAAGGGCAGGCCGATTTTTTTTACTATATGTGTATAGCATAGGAGGATTCTATGGAAATTTTCCGAAGAAACCGTGGGTCTAAAATCAATAAAGAAGTTTGCCATTGCGAAAATAGGTTTCGAAAAAAATATAAGTACAGAAATGGATTCCTCATACCAAAAAACCCCTTACAGCACTTCTTTACGGCACTGCAGCAAAATTCTTAGAAACAAATTTTTGTAAGTTGGTAACCTGCACTTTAATTTTACACTCATAGGTGAGGTTAGGTGGCAGCCCCGTGTAACCGGGGCTCACTTAGACAATTAGGAAATTGTACTTTGGGATACCACATTCTGAACGGCACCCAATACTTAGTCGATGAAACGCCGTGAGCCGATTATTTATTTACGAATTCGGCTAATCTCAATGCCCCAAAGCTCTTTGGGGATAATTAGGACGTGAGAGCCTACTTCAACCGTAGCTTCGCATAAACTGGGCTAGGGAGTTTTGAGGTGATTCCACTTCCTCATCTTCCAGGCGACTGCGACATACCAGATCCGGTAGTACCATCAGCTTTACTACCTGGCCAATTCGTCAGCCACACAATTCCCTCAATGATGCTGGACAAATAAGCCTAATACGGGAGTATTCCGACGCGACTGAAAGAGAGAGCAGACATACCTTAACCAAATTAGAGCGCAACTCCAACGTACTCAAGGCCCTGATAGCTACTTGGCTATCAGATAAATGCTCACTTCGCTAACTGTCATACCACCNCAGTTGCGAATCAGTAAGCCACAAGTTAAGTTGTAAAACACAGATCAATTGCGTTAGCAAGATTTGTAAAGGGTTGTAATTGCTTTAGCGAGTATTGTAAAGTACTTGTTGTACAATAAAGTTAAGTGTACTGTTTGGTCACCTTGAGTGTTTATTTAACAATTCAGCGATACGAGGTCAAAGGATTTTGGAAAATCCATCAAATATTTAAGGATAATTGTAATAATATTTTGAATGTTATTAGGCCCGCCGGCGATAGCGATTTTCCGAACCTCACTGCTGGCGTCTCTTTTCTTACAGCCAGTGTGCTCTAATGCGATTGAAAATTGCTGGCATCCTTTCAGAAGTGACCAAAAATGTGATCAGAACTGAGTGTATTGTGATATATGATAAATATTTGGATTTTTTTTTTTTTCAGACAAAATTTGTTTTTTTATTTTTTTAAGAAAGTATGGTTAACCAAAACCACTTAAGTCAAACTTACAAATTCCATACACTCCTCAAAACAATTTTTTGAACAGTTAAACCGATTTTCATAAAAACGTTGAACATTTTGATTGAATTTGTTAAGAAATTTTGTGTTTGCTTATGAAATTCCCGGTGATTTTTAACATGTTTTGTTGCATCTTTTATAAAAATTAGCGTTGATTTTAAAATTTGTTTATTCTACAAGAAATTCGCGTTTATATGGTAAAAATTGTAAAAAGCCGCGAGCTAGAAGCAAATGTTAAATTTGAACACAAATCACTATGCACTCACTTTTAATCGCCCGTGTATATGCTTACCTCTACTAGGAGATATGTTTGCCCATTTTGTATTTCATCTACGAGTGCAAGGATGAGGTACAT
>NW_016188953.1:0-4029 GCF_001687245.7 Rhagoletis zephyria
GTATGTATGTAAATTTCAACATCGCACAGTGGTACAGACCCATATATTTTTTGGAAAAGTAGAAGGAGTCGAGTCCGTGTGCAACATATATGGAGACAAATCAAGAAAAAAAAACGAAAAGCTGGCGAGATTGATTTATTTTAAAGCATACATCCTATTTAAACGTAACCTCAAAAATGTCTTTAAAATGCAATAAAAAGTGCACCGATGTATATATAACTCCGAAATTTTGCCCATATGTTTGTAATAATCAGGGAACGGATTTTATCGAAATTGCTTTTTTCTGCTAAGGAGATAGAGTATATTCGATTTAACTTTCCCTGATTCCATATACACACATCTGATGTTGCCTTTTTTAAGATATTTGCCTTTACTAACTTTAATTGGAAAAAGCCCTTATTCTTTATAATATGACAGTTTTAAATGTTCAATATTTAAATTGGGCGCCACTTGTATCAACTCACGTCGAGCACACGTCTAGTACATTCAAGGCTTTCCTTCGCGAAAATCTAATACAAATGCTGCCAGAAAACTTCAAAATGCATCTTGTGGTTTAATGTTACTACAACTACGGAGATTAAAGTTTTGCGAGCTAAAAACTCGAAAGGAGAAAATAGTCAAAGATTCAAAGTAAAATTTTTTGATATAATGAAACTAGTTCATAGTTTTTCTCTTTTTACTTGTAAAATAAGCATTTATACAATTTTTTTTTTGTATTTTTTTCGGTTTTGTCTTTTTTAGCCCCTTTTCCTTCCTGTTTTATTATTTAATTTTTTTTTTTATTTTGTTATAGGATTTTGGGTGAAAAAAATCCGTTCCCTGGTAAAAATGTTGCAAGGTTTATATATAGAGAGGTCCGTTATTCTTCTCGCAAAGTTTGGGCGACAACGAAGCGATTTCAAACGAATTGTAATCGATAGCTTATTCAAAAATACATTTAAAGTTAATTTTAACCAAGTTTTTACTAATACCGTTACGTCGAAAAAGCCACAAAACGTGATTTTGCACAGCGACCAATTTTTGCAAAATTTTCAATTAAACTCACTATATCTCAGACGTTTGTGTATCGTTTGATTTGAAATTTGTACACAATAAAGTAGATTCTATCCTAAAGAGGATGCGTTTAACTACACTTCTTACTAAAAACAAAATGGCGGATATTTTAACTTCTTTCTAAAAAAAAATTAAGGAGGTGTTTTTTACAAATGCAAAAGTTGTGTTATGAAGTTAAAAATTTTTGTTTTGTTTTAATGCAGCATTATAGACAAATATGTATATACAAAAATTTGTGGGAAAGTTTCATGTTTAGACAACAAGTTGTTCTAAAGTTCTTACAATATTAAGGTGACACCAACGAGCGGGCGCTCGTCTCTAGATATCAAATATTTTTACATAGCACTTGCACAAATAATTTTGGAAGTAATATTAAGTGAAATGTTGAAATTCATATAAAATAAATAAATAAATTCTATAATACTGCATTAAAACAAAACAAAAATTTTAAACTTCATAACACAACTTTTTCATTTGTAAAAACCACCTCCTTAATTTTTATAAAAAATGAAAATAACCGCCATTTTGTTTTTAGTAAGTATTAAGAAGTGTAGTTAAACGCATCCTCTTGAGAATAGAATCTACTTTATTGAGTACAAATTTTAAATCAATCGATACACAAACGTCTGAGATATAGTGAGTTTAAGTGAAAATTTCGCAAAAATTGGTGGCTCTGAAAAATCAAGTTTTGTGGCTTTTTCGACATGAAGGGATTATTTTAACACATACCTCCCATGTAAACTTAACCTAAAAAGCCCATAAAAGACTGTTTAAGCGACTTATGCATTTCCCGCATAAACAAAGAACAGCGAACACACACACGCAATTGTATATTGCACTCCCGCCCAAAACCAAGTGTAGCGAATAAACCACGCACTTGTGCTTAAAAATTATTCGTTCGTTCTTCATTGGGTATGCATTTTTTAATGCACTTCTCAACTGCCGCAGAACAAAACCTACTAAAGTAGTTAATTGC
Organism: Rhagoletis zephyria; assembly: GCF_001687245.7. Taxonomy (NCBI): domain Eukaryota; kingdom Metazoa; phylum Arthropoda; class Insecta; order Diptera; family Tephritidae; genus Rhagoletis; species Rhagoletis zephyria. The sequence continues at coordinate 2,030 of NW_016188953.1, forward strand.
TGGCACTCCAAATCATGCTCAACAAACTCGCTTGATGCATCACAACTCCTTCGGAGTTGTCTCACGGGGCTCTGTATTGCTGTCGGCATACAGAGGTGGTACAAAAGCTACCATTGATCACAGCGCCTACCCAATTTTCTAACCTAAATAAATAACCGGTGCTCAACACTCCCGCTTGACGCACACCCCCAAAAACTCTTATAGAGCTTAAGCGGCAAAGCTACAGCGCTATAAGCCGTAGGGACTCTGCATGACTTACAACCATGCAGAGGTGGTAACTGGTGGTTATCATTGGCCCCGACGCCTACCCAAAACATTTTTGATTTAATAAATTTGTATGCGAATAAATTCATCCTGGTCCTGCCCTCAGACTGAGTTATTCAAATACTGTAAATGCCATTATTATTGTATGAGGTTACGTTAAAAGTTGCAAATATGAGCCTATTACACTGGATCACAAATTTTAATTTTGATTTTGTTCTCCAGAGGCCACTATCCAATCTGTATGTAAAATCGCTCGCTGATTCCGAAAATCGAGTTAATTTTTTTGTATGGACACGTTTTCGAGATATTTGCAATTTACCGTTATTCAGCTTAAAAAAAGAGTGGTTCCAATTAATCAGGTATATCTTACGAACCAATTAAATAATCGTAATGCGAGTTACAGCAAATGATCAGTGTTGCCAGAACTTTTTGGACGAACCGGCTAAATAGGCAAATAAAACCGGCTAAAAATGGGTATGAAATGGGGCCGATTTCGTTTTATTTTTATTTTAAACGAAGAAGGGATTTTCTTCATAAAATGTTTGTTATAAATGTCTTAATTTTAAGTGTGAAGTTTTATTCGCAAACTTAGAAAATAAGAAATTGTTTCACTGTTAAGACACTTAGATGCGTTTGTGTTTGGATATAATGCCAACAGACAGAATAAATATTACATGTAGTTATTGTCTTCCCAGATAGCGCATATTCAATTCTGCCTAAATTACAAAACTTCATTTTTGCCCACTCCCAAAGGTTTAAGGTAAGGGAGAAATTTATATTTTCAAGCACTATGTACACATATGTATTTTTTTAAACAAACTTTTTTGTTGAGAACTTATTTAAATTCCAAAAACCGAATGCCAACTTGAATTAAAGGAACCAACACTGAAGTGAGTCAAAATGAAAATAAAAGAGCACAAATTTTTATGTAAAGCAAACTCTCTGGGAATCCTACGAGACATCTGCCGGTCATATGACCGGTCATCCAAATGGGAGATCTGCAGTCTTTTGGCATAATATTTTACATGAGAATTGAAGGGATTTCTGAAAAATCTGACCAGTTCTTTTGTGTAACTGTGATTTTGCATCCCTTATCAACATATGACCTCGGTTGATGTTAACTTAAGGTCGTTGTTTCACTGCCTTAAAATTGAAGGGAAATTTATACAGCGTTTTTTATGTGTATTGGTTTCTATTTGAGTGAATTGAGAATCGGTCAGTCTGAGAAGGCCTTGTAGGGAAGACAATAGGTTTGTTCGCCGAAAATCCGGCGAGAATTATCACACAAAATATCAGATAGTAAGAAAAAATGCTCCTAAATTCTCTCTCATGTAGAGAAACTTGTATTTTTCTGTACGAACGCAAATTTGAAAGTTTTTCTGTTTACTATATCGACTCTGGTTGAGATTGCATTCCGATTAAGAATACAGTTTTTTTTGCCGAGTACCTTTCAAATCATTGGAATTAACTAAATTAATTAAGTAAACAAGTATTAACTTACATTTTGCATTTTAAAATCGCGCCAGTTTGTAAATTTTTTAATTTCACGAACTTGTTTATTCAAATTATCGTCGACAAAAAATCCAACCTGTGCCACAATTATATGTTTTTCCTAATTGTAATTCTTGCTGGCAAAATTTTCTCCTGCTGGAATTTGTAACTTCTCCCCAAGAAATAGTCTTTTTACTCGTGATTTATTTAAATAAAAAATGTGAAATTTAGTTGAAACATTTTAG
>NW_016188954.1:0-4029 GCF_001687245.7 Rhagoletis zephyria
ACAATGTACATTGGGATCAGTTTTCTTTCCCACAGGGGTTTTGTTGTTGTATAGTTTTGTTGTACATTTTTCTGCTTGTATGCCTCAAAACGGCTTGGCGCAGACACCGTTTCCAGGTAAGTGCAACTGTAAATACAGAAACATGGTTTTCAATGCCTGTAAGCTGACTTTGGCTTTGAAGCATTGGCAATAAAACAACCCGGCTGCTATGACTGTGTAACAATGGTGCGGATAAGTAAAACGGTGCAAATGCATTTGTACATATACATATATCATATGTATGGATATGTGTATGTAGCATACTTACATCCAACCTGGTTCTATGACAGTAATCCTCTATGTATTTTGATTTAAAAAATAAGTGTACATAATTACTACCACAACAATAGCTCAAACACTACCTTCCGCCACCGCACAAATGGAACAGTCAGTGTTAAAAAGCAAAATCAGTAGCACCATTTCCACCACCTTCATTATCGCTTGGCATCATCTTCTTCCACTTAACTCGAATTACTCAAACTTTGCTGTTTTCTGCAGCCTTTCTGCTCCCTCAATTTATGCTTAAATATACAATCATCACAACAAGCGTACCTTCCATAAATACTCCGGTCTCTACATACAGTCATATAAGTGTATGTACAAAACTGCGAACATTGTGACAAACACAACAACAACATTGCTTTCAAGGCCTCACCCACTATATTTCTTCATCTCTCTTCCATCTTCCAAGCGACACGCTTCCGTTGGCAGCGCCGAAGATCACATCGTTCCATTAGCGTAGTTATATACATATAAACAAACATACTTACATACATACAAATTTGTGGCGTGGCGTCGTCTCACCGCGTTACCTAACGCATTCGCTTTTTATCAACATTACGCCGTGTCGCCACACGTTTTAGTGCAACAAATTTGCATAGTTCGACGCTAAATTTTCACATTTTTTAAGTACACTTTACTCGTTTGTGCATTTTATGTAATTGAGTTTTGCGCTGTTAGCTCTGCCAATACGACAGACAATTTTGTGTTAGTGAAGTGAAATTATGCAAACAAAATCGTAAACAGCGGTTAGGTACTCTCAAGCAAACAATTCCAGACATAAACTAATTTTAAAACATTCATCAACAAGTCATCAAATTGCTGTAGAAATAAATAAATGGCTTATCTTTGTAGAATAAGTTTCGTAGCACCGACTTACATACTTTTTTAGCATATGGATGGGTAGGTAGTGGCATGAACTCGATCAGTGTTTTTGTTTTTTTTTTGTGGTATTTGATCAAGAGAAGCAGTTCGGATATTTTAGAATCTAAAATCTAAAATCTAATCTAAAATTTACGTGTATTTGTNCTAAAATTTGCATGTATTTGTGCTTCGTATATAAGCAAATCTCACGCCTGTTTTTGTTAGTGCCACTCTCTTCTGTCGGCAGAAAAATAACATTCTCAATATAGTTAGTTGAAAATGCTAAATAGTACATAAAACAAATTTTGTCTAAAATAAATTTTTTTCTGAATTCTTTTGGTATTTAGAGTAAAAAGCCAAATATTACTTTCACTGCTAGAAAAAATGAAACACACTAATTTAACCTTCATTTCAAAATTTGTATCTAAACCTTTATTGTTTTTTTTTTGTGTGTTTTTGCTTTGCATTGCAATGTTTTTAAACATTTTTGTATTTATTTTATTTATTAATATATACTCGTCATGTTTTTTTTATTGTTGTATCGTGTGTGAATGCACATAATTGTTATAGTTTAATACATTTTACATTTTCGCTTGTATAGTAAATATATTAAAATAATTTCGTGTTTTGAACTAGCAATACTCATGTAATAATGACACTAACAACTTTTATTTTTAATTACTGGTTTTTCACAATACTTTTTTATACAAGTTACAAACTGAGTTAAAATGCGCGCGAAATCAACATTTCAAATGTACATATGTATCGCATACTCGTGGAATACAAATTCAAATATATCTACATATTTTTATTTTCGCTTTTGAACATGCGAATATGTTTAAAAAAAAAAAATTCTTTAGTAGCTGCAAACTAATAAGTTTTGCTATAATTATTTCAATAAACATAGTATTTGTGTGTTACTCATATGCACCTTTGTATGTATGTATGTATGTATATTAACATACATATGTACATATACATATAACATATTTCGGGTAGGTGTTTGAGTAGCTGTGATAGCATATGAAAATTACGATAAATATGTATGTATGTATGTCTGTACACTTATGCCTTTGAACGCGATAAGCAGTGTCAGTTACTATACATTACATAAATAATCATTTATGTACTTTTATTTACGTCACTCAAGTCATACCTTTTTATTCGTTTTTTTTTTACATATTTCTTTGCCAGTGCTTTTGAATTGCTACGAGTGTGTGTGTGGGCGATACCTACGCAGAGCTGCAAGAAAAGCGTACCAAACATGTGTCCGAACGCAAAAGATTTTCCAAAATAAATATATGTAGTTGATTCTAATGTTGTTTAGGTGAATCATTCATATTTGCTGTGTGTTAATTAAAAAAAAAAAATTTGTACACCAAGCACTTAAAAATTCCTCTAACTGATAAACAAAAAAAATCAAACTCGTGGTATCATTCAAGTCATGAATTATCAGGAACACACATCCAGATGGGCTGATTAAGAGTCACCTGTTTGGACTCGAATGTCATTAAAATTTGAATAGCTTCTTAGCTGATATAAAAAGGGTGAATCATTTGGTGATTTTTACGAGCACCATTAGCCATGTTGGAATTAACAAATGTTCAATGCATTATTGATAGACGAAACGAACGTTGGCATTATTTACTCTAAGTATAGACAAATGTCTGATGCATATTCCAGTAAAACCGCATCTTAACCAATAGGGAAAACTTTTTCGATTTATGTTTGTACTTTTGAGCTCTACTCTAAAAAGTGCATGTAAAACCACTACTGAAAATTGTTTATTTTTCAATCAAAATCTGTGTAAATATACGCATAAGAAGTTGAAGATTTGGTTTTGGAACATGAGATGCTTAAAATATGCAAATAATTATACACATTGAATGTCTAAAATTGCAAACATTTTGAAAGTAAAAATACATTTTTTACTAATAATAAACATGAAGTGCTTATATTTAGTCAATTTTGAACATTTTATGTGTAATTTTGCTCAAAGCGACAAATTTGGTATGTTAAAGTAAACAGGAAGTTTTTAATTTAACTAAATTTGCATAAATTAGGAGAGGAAACTGGTGTCCGCTCTTTATAAGCGTAACTTTAAACAAATATTTTTTAGAGTGTACTGAAAATGTATGTATGTTTATCATACCTAGATGTCGTGAGATTTCTTTAGCATTGGGCACGTTTATAAGACGCAACTGTTTACCTCAACTGTTGCGAGAATGCTGTCAATTGCAGAGTCCTACAGTTACGTTAGAAACGGTATGATACATAAACTGCCAAACGAGCTGCTGATATTTGTAAACAAGCAAAGTTAAATAAAACAGCATCAAAATAAAAATAAAAGTTATTAGTGCTTTTTTTTGGTATATTCAAGACCATACCCCCTAATTTAATTTTTATACCCGAGCGCACTTGTGCACAAGGGTATATTAATTAACCATAAGTGGGCGTGGCTACGCCCATTTTCCAAAAATTTATAATATTCTTATTTTTCGTCTAAAAATTGTTGTAAATATCAATTTTGAGTGAATAATCTTCAGTAGTTACTAAAATATCGCAGTTTTCGTATTTCTGGAAATTACCGTTATATGGGAAGTGGGCGTGGTTATTGTCCGATTTCGCCCATTTTCAATACCAACCTACCTTGGATTAACAGAAACCTACATACCAAATTTCGTTGAGATATCTCAATTTTTACTCGAGTTATCGTGTACACGGACGGACGGACAGACAGTCATGGCTTAATCGATTTCTCTTTTCATTCTGATCATTTATGTATACATTTGTCTATATCTATCTCGATTCGTTTTGCCTGTTACAAACAACCGTTATGTGAACAAA
>NW_016188955.1:0-4029 GCF_001687245.7 Rhagoletis zephyria
GCCACAGCCGGTGAGTAGAGATCTCTACATATGAACATTCATTTATATATGTATATGGGGCATTCTTTTTCAAATCGGGCACCATATTTAGGTTCACACTTTCGATTGGCTTAAAATTGTTTTCTATGGGTTCTATACACGAAATAGTTAAGTATTCGAGGAATCTTTTTTTCTTCTTCGGAGATATGATCTGTCAATGTTTGGAATTTTTCGTGATTCTGACTCTATAAAAAACATGTTTCCAAAAAATTTACCATTTAGAATTTTTAAAATATATTTTTTTTTATGAAGAGATGGTTCTTTTTGTGAGAGTCCAAAATCTATATCTATATATATAATAAGCGAAGGGATTTTTTTTCAGGTCATCAGATCTGCACCGTTCATTATCTTTTCAAAAATGAGGTAAAGAGTTGCCACCTTTTAAACATATAAGTTAAAAGGTTAAACCAATTTTTACAAAATGGGTGTCAATGGAAAGGGTTTTCTCTTAACTTTACGGTAGTAGGGTGTCACCTTTAAAAAAAAATTTAATTCAATTTGATTTAAGGGAATTAAGTAATTCCAATATGTATCAAAATATTGGCGCCAGGCGAAAAGAATTGGAGAAGGTAAAAGTTTGTAAATATTTTTCGGCTAGTTGCCACTTATTTGAATAGTCGAAATATTAAAATAAGCGAAACAAAAGAGTGGCAAGAAATCTTTTGTTTTAACACTAAGAACATTTTTGAGGTACTTAAAGGGGCTTGCCACCAGTTAAAGAATAAAATCCAAATTTAATAAATTTAATGAATTATTAAAACATTGGCATAAATCGAAATAGTTTGCCTAGGCTTTATTTCTGAACTATATTTAGAGAGTTGCCACATTTTTAAAACATCAAATTCCACTTAATTCACCAGTTAATTAAAATATGTATCCCAATGGCAAACGAAAGTAATGGGAGAAGGTTTTAGCTTTAAACTACTTTTGAAGAGGGTTGCCACCTGTTTAAAATGTCAAATTTAATTAGCTCATGCGCAAAGTATGTACTTAAAATATGAAAATACGGGTGTCAAGCGAAAGACTGTTAAGAAATCTGTCGTTTGAACATCTAGAATGTTTGAAGAGGGTTGCCACGTACTTAAAAAGTGGCATTCAATTTATTTAATGAGTTTGATGAATTATTAGAAGGAGGCTATAAACGGAAATAGATCTGAAAGGCTTAATTTCTGAAGTATATTTAGGGGGGTTTCCACTTGTTTACAAAATCCAACTCAACTTTAATTAAGGCAAATAGGTAAATGAAGTTTGCATCGCAATTTTTGTGTCAGACGGAGGAGATCCAAAATATTTTGAATAGTGTTTGATCTCTTTAGAATGTCGAATTTAGTTAACTTATATAGAAGGTGTCAAGCGATAGAATTTCAAGACATCTTTAGTTTGAACACAAGAAATATTTTGAGGTGTTTGAATAGTCGAATTTAGTTAACATAGACGCAAATTTATGCAATATTAAGATATGAATGTTATTAGATTTGCCCCGTTATTTCGAACTTTAAATATGACAGGTCGAGGGTAGACCCTTTTTTATCGCTGGAGGGTGGTTCGGAATTTGATGATATTGAAAACCGACATTATGCGGGACCTCCCTTCACTCAAAAACGGCTGCACGGATTAAGATGAAATTGGCACTCGGATCACTCAGTTTCTGAGTTAAAATTTTGGGCGTTTTAACGCCATACAGGTACATATATAATAAGCGAAGGAATTTTTTTTCAAGGTCATCAAATCAATCGGACCGAATATGCAAGGAAAGCTTTACGTCGATAAGCTGTAATCACAACAGACAGCCAATTCGCTACTCGTCTCTCGCACCTGCTCAGAGACCACTCTTCAACAAGCCGACCGGCGAAGAAGTAGTCGGATTTCAGCGAGCCCGATAGAACAACTGGTACGATGAGGAGTGTCAAAAAGCCTACAGGGCCACGCCGCGATCGGGCGCAACGCGTGCTATGTGGGACCGCTATAGGGATCTGTAGAGGGAATCGTATTTGCCGCAATAAGAAGAAGCCGAAATACGTGAATGCAAGGAGTTTGAAATGAGTAGTTGATAAGGTGCATGCATCAACTCTTAAGCAGAATATGGTCAGATGAACGCATGCCCGACGACTGGAGTTTAAGTACGCTGTGCCCAATCGACAAGAAAGGCGACCCCGCCATTCGCACCAACTACCGCGGGATCAACCTTTTAAGCATAGGTTATAAAGTCGTACTGTTTGAAAGACGGAAGCCCACCGTCAATGAACTGATTGGGCCTTATCAGTGTGGCTTTAGGCCTGGAAAATACACCATAGACCAGGTATTCACAATACGTCAAATCTTGGAGAAGACCCGCGAGAAAAGAATCGACACTCACCACCTATTTGTCTACTTCTAGTGCATTCGACAGCACTGAAAGGAGTTGCCTATACGCCACTATGTCTTAATTTGGCATCCCCGCCAAACTGATACGGCTGTGTAAAATGACGTTGAGCAGTACCACCAGCTCCGTCAGAAATGGGATAGACCTCTCCGAGCCGTTCGCCACCAAACGGGGTTTCAGACCGCGAAGTCTGTTGTGCCTTTCCCAAGTTGGATGAGGAAGCAAAGCGAGGACAAGACGAAGTATCTCCTGTCATCAAATAAACAGTCAGCACATTCGCGCCTTGGCACCCACGTTACAGTTGACAGTTATAATTTCGAAAAAGGACATTCAATGTTAAATGTAAATAGAATTTTACATGTTTTTGGGCCAAACTTTGGACTACGTACAATCACTTTAAGTCTAGTTTGAGGTGTGCTCTAAGTCTATTCCGAGACAGGGAAGCATGCAGAGCTGAGTGCGCAAAGATGCTTGCCACAATTTATTGATATCCACAGAGGGTCAGCGTTCGAATTCCGCTGCAGGTAATATGCAAATTCAATGTTTTTTTTTTGTTGGTTTCTATCTTGATTATACACTTCACGGATGCTTTTTTCAGAACTAACGCGGTCATTTTAATAGGCGAGTAATTGAATTGAATTTTAACCAATATACAGAACTTTCGTTGACGTTTATAGTAAGATCAGTTACGTTTCTGATTTATTTTAATATTTTTTCCCCTCAGTGTAGTGTCTAAGGTTACTAACTACCTCCATCCGTCTTCCGCTACGAAGTCGATCAGGCTTTCTTTGTTGTAGGAAATATTCCCAGTAATTTAGTTGAAGGCTTAATTATCCAAGGATTTTTTCTTGCATATTTGATTGCTAAATTTCTTTCCAACCTGTGTGGTCAAATGATACTCATTTAGTTGAACTCAACTTCGATAGCATTTCGCTCAATAGTGGGTGTCTCGGAGCAATAATTGATATCAACTGGTGAGAATTCCTTGAAGGTAACATCTTGCAGATAAATAAAGACACCTCCTACATAAAGCGTCAGTAAAGTAAGTAGCTTTTAAAAATAGTCTCTTTCTCTAAAAATATGTATGTATATACTTAACTAGTTCCATTCTCTACTAAAATTATAACCTAACCTGATGTTTTGTGGCACAATTGCACTACATATTGTTCGTTCAAAAGTGATACAAATTAGATTAAAAATTGCACAGCCATTTAATTATGATTAATAAAATTATAACCGCTACTAATTTGCAAAACTTGCATTATTCATTTTATAAAGTTATTGAAGTTTTTATTAAGATTAATATTTTAGCTTTTATACTAATTCTTTTTTGGTTCATATTAGCGCTTGTATTTAAAATAAATATTTGCAATAAAATGATAAATGACGCACACGCTCATCCAAATGAAACAGCAACGCAAAACACAAATTTATGCTTTTGATGAACCAAATGACTTTCGTGATTTATGATCTTAACCTTTTCATTGATTCATATTTCGTTACCCTCCTTCCTGCTCGTCATTGTTGGCCTTTTATTATAACGACTCCCAGCGGAAAAGTTTTCATCTGTGCGGTTGCTTAAAAATTTATTTGTGTTTAACAAATTCTAACAATGATAAATAGTTGTA
>NW_016188956.1:0-4029 GCF_001687245.7 Rhagoletis zephyria
TAAGATTTGCTTTTGTGTACGTTCTCATACATACATACATATGTATGTGGCTATATTAAATACTAAATTATTTCACCTGAAAACTCGTAAAAATCCTCCACCCCTATGGATATTTTAGTATGTATTTATTTATTTATTGTTATTATAAATATAAGTAAGTATGCACTCTTCTATTTCTAGAAAATTTGCTTAGTAGAAATGAGCTTGCGACGGAATAAAACCATACAATGTTGTTGAAATTTTCTGCTTACCTTAGCAAATGCTGTGTGTAATTACATAACTACAAGGTAGTGAATTTTGAAAAATATATACATACATACGTACATATGTATAAATAAAAGCGAAGGAGCAGGCGCGTGACCAGCGTTTGCCGTGTACCGTGCTTGATGTATGTATGCCACAGGAAATCAATTGGAAATTCTACGTGCCCATTAATTATATTTGTTTGGGAATATAAAAAGTGAATTACGACAGGAAAAAAATAACGGACTGCAACTCATAGCTTCATTTCTATTATCTGCTACTAAAACCTTCATAAACATTTCGAAGTATGTAATGTATGTCAGTATGACGGCCGCTGTGGCTGCAGGATTAGAGGTACCACTCCGTAGGTCAGGGGTTCGATCCATGGTCCGAGCAACATTTAAATTAGAAAAAGTTTTTTCTGACAGCGGTCACCCCTCGGCAGGCAATGGCAAATCTCCGAGTGTATTTCTGCCATGAAAAAGTCTCTCATATATGCACTATATGTAGGCATGTGTGTACATTGGGGTAGTCCAAAAACGCATGCGGGGGAAAAATATTAGTTCGAAATTTAATGCTCTCATACCATAGTTTTATTTTTAATCGAAAAATGTCTAGAGAACGCTCAAAGAGCTTAAAGTTTCCCATGCACATATTTTTTATGAAAAAAAAATTTTCGTAGAAATGTTAAAGAATCCTCGAAAATCAGTATTTTTTAATCGGCAACCTCTGTTTCTCCTCCGGAGACCGCAAGGAGTAATACCAAAGTTTAACCTTTTGTTTTAATATTAACTATTTTTTATGGGCCCTTCCATAAATTTTTTTTTGGTGAACAAAAAAAAAATTTTCAAAAATCAACGGTATTCTCTAGCTACTTGAAACTTACACTTTATTATTTTAAAATTGAATGGGCTACAAAACTGCATACCAAATCTTTTTCTAAAAATTCTGAATAAAAAGTTTGAAAATTTGATGAAAATTTGTCGAATTTTTACAATTTTTGTTCAAAGTTAAAAAGCGGATTTATATGATGTTTGTTGTGTAACTACCTACTAGGCTTTTATAAAAAAATATTAAACATAAAATAAACTAAAGAAGTATAGGCAAAACTCTTCAAAGTAAGGCGAGTCTTTTATTTCTGCCGCCACTGTATATTCGTTTCGGGCCGAGCCTCGGCAATTAGGTCCGTCTGATTCGTAGATTTTTCGTAGACCACTTTCGTGAAATCTTCGAAAAGGGTTATCCCTGATTCCGAAATACTACAATTCCAAACCTAGTGGGTAGCCAGATTAACTGATAACATTTTCGTAGATTACACAAAAAATGGGACACTAGTTAAATGCGAAAACCGCAGCTTTTTCGTGTACACATATACACACTTACATATATGAGTATGTTAAAAACTATATCACCAGAAATAAATGACAACATTTTTATTTCGGTGAGCGCATATTTACAAATTATGCATCCTCCTCTGCGAATGATGTACATCTTTATGTATGTATGGAAATACATAAAAGTACTAGAACTGCACTAGACATAGCCATGTTCCAAGTGTGCGAAGCTTATGCAATTCAGACTAGCCATAATCTGCCACACCAGTGCCCTGCCTCACCTAAGTATTTCCCTCCTAAACACATGAATAAAACTGCGAGTCACCTACATGTAGATACATATGTATGTACATGTGTATTAATCGATTAACCGAATTATTCGAATATGACTGAAGTCGACTACAGTTAATCGTTTAGCTATATTCGAGTAGTCGAAAGCTGTCGACTATAAGATTATCCGTTCACTTTAGATTATACGGTTAACAGTTAATTTTGGGTTAATCGAATATTTTAAATTCGAGGTTTTTGCATTCGTAATATTTAAAGCAAACTTTTTTTGCAAGAAAAAAAGGTATGTACGTGCGGGAAAATAATGGAGGGAATAAAATTTAATTCTATCCCATATGAAATTACTAAATCTTTGTTATCAATGCTAAAGGCAAAAGTCACATCTCCTTCTAGCCGCTATTTGTTGGCCTTGTTAGGCCTATCGTTTGAATTTTCATTGCGGCAAGCTTCGGCTTAATATGTGTTAATTAATGAAATTTTATTGCGAAATATTTTAGAGACACTGCGTGAAGCAGTACCTACCTCTCATTTTCGCGATTTGTCTTATGAATTTTTGTTAAATGGGTGTTACGAGAAGGCGTGGAGAAGTTGGATCACCTCATATGGAACACGGTCTTTGTATTTGAATATATGTATGTACATACATACATATATAAATATATAAATACATACATACATGTGGACATATGTACATACATACAAAAATATTTTATATATTTTTTCATTTGTCAAAAAATTTCATTGAAAGTTCGGCTACTGAAATTCGATTTGCTACAATACTCGAGTAGTCAAAGCAAAGAAACTATTCGAATACCAGTAACCGACTAATAAGCATGCGAACAGTTATGAATCGAATGAGCGGTTAATCGAATAGTCGAATAATCGAATAGTCGAATAAGCGGATAATTTTACGAGCCCTAATATGTATGTATGCTTGTACTTCAGCGATGCATTCATTATAACGATACTTAATACTTTGGCACCGTCGGAAATCTAAAAATACGCACCTTGGAACCGAAATTTAAAATTTGCAAAATAAATTACATAGATGACACAATTTTCTGTTAAGTGTCAGAAAATATTAGTACAATTTGAAACCGAACACGCAAAGGTACATAGATACATAATTGTAAAAAAGTACAGCCAAAATATGTATGTATGTAAATGAATTGCTAAAAAATTTGGCAAAACGAAAAGGCATACGAAAAATACCAAAAATCAAGAAAAAATTTAAGTAGTCAAGCTGAGGTACTTGAAAAGATTACTCAAATTGCCAGCATGACAAATAATGCTTTGCTTCTTTATGGTTGACATATGTGACACTTTTTGTGTTCAGGCAAAAAAAATAAACATTAAAATTAAACAAGCGAATTAAGCAATGAGTGTTCTGGGAGGTTGGAACTGAATGAGCACTCAGGCGAGATCGTACGTGGCGTGTTAGCCATTTTTATGAACCTACACACGTAAACATGTACATATGTATGTATGTATGTATTATTTTTCAAATTTAACGGAAAAACATTTCAGAGCGACCATATTTATTTTATCGCATCAGTATGCGCAGCGTTGCATGATTTTAGGCGTAAATGCTTATGCGCAAAAGTTCCATTATGCCGACAAGAAATTGTTTTGACCGTTAATGAAACGCATCAATTAAGAAAATCGTTGAAGCGTTAAGACTGGTTTTCACTATGTCATATTTTGACGCCAAAATTTGGCGACATATTTGGACACAGCTTTATCTCCTTTATCTATACCTTTACCGATGGTATTATCGGCCAAAAACTGACAGATAGCCGATTTAGCAGCGCAATAACACGACTAAAGACCTATCCTGATCAAAATAAATCGATAAACAGCTTTTTAATCCAATTTGACAATGAGTTTTCACTTATTTGACGACAAATGCCACTGAATTTGATATAGTGAAAACCAGCCTTTAGAAGGTAATTAATGCTCGAATTTTAATTTGTTTTAAGGCGAACTTAGCACAGTGTGTAGGCCACTCACTGAGTCAGCTGGGGTCGTTGGATCGACTCCCACTGAAGAAGTGTGATGAGGAGATGTGGTGATCTCCGAAATAGCAGCCATAACTTCTACCATTTATAAATTGTTGTTGCTTTTCCACAAAAGTTTTCATTAAAAACCGCCTCAAGTTAAATAA
>NW_016188957.1:0-4029 GCF_001687245.7 Rhagoletis zephyria
AAAAGTTTGCTGATTTTTGGTTGGCTTTAAATTGCTGACAATAGGGTGGTACATAAAAGTAATAAGAACTGAGATCTGGTTGGTAAGTACAAGAACGGTATACTCGCGGCCAATGAAACCCTGGAGCACCAAAAAATTCGCCCACGAGGCAAAAAAGACCGATACATCAGACTTCGGTAAATGCCGAAGATATAACGAAAAATTTGAAGAAGAGAACCCTATGTCCGGCAGAAGAAAAACATGTTTTTCGAAATTGCCTTGCAAAAATATTTTAGACTGAGAGGCGTACGGTGAATTTCCTTCATTCTCTATCTCATTTCGAAAAAAGAAGAGTAAAAACTGGAGTACATGTCGAGCCGACGATTTCGTTGGCGGCGGCATACATACGTCAGTGATTATATCGACCCCTAACCGACAAAAAACGTAAGCGACATATTTTTTAAAAAAATTCTTTCTTAAGCAGAAATGCCCCTGAGCATCTAGATGCGATTCTGCATCAAAAAAAATTTTGAAAAAATGTCGCCTACGTTTTTTGGCGGTTAGGGCTCTTTTAAAAAGTTGTACCTTAAGAGTTCAGTTATGCAACCTCTAATATTTTTTCCAGTAACAATTCAAAGTAATCACATGATTGCGAGTAGCCTTATCTGAACCCGAGTTTACTTAGTATTAGATGAGTCGGAGCAGCCTGATCCCGATCTGGGACACCCTGTATATTTACGTATGTAGTATTTATTGTCAATAAAACAAAATTGGGCTCTCAAACTGGACAGTGGAAAAAATCAACATTTATCTTGGCTTCTATAAAAGCCCACCCCCATAAGTAATTACTAACCAAAACAGCCGCATTGTAATACTAAAATATGAATAATAATAAGCACAAAATGCGGCAGCAGTTTCTACAACAGCCAGTGTTGGAAAACAACCACCGACAAGACCTCTACAAGGCAAGTTTCAAAACAAAATTAAATACGCGCAGAGCCTAACAATTGAAGTGACTTTAAGCAGGACAAAATTATGCGCTGGCTACTCAACACAACTCAGCTCAGCTCAGTTCAACTCAACNACGGGTATCCAAATACCAGCCAATTCATTCTTGGCCCGCCCTCTACTCAACATTTGCATCATAAATAAGCGGCGACAATGAAGGACAGGCAACATCTAACGACGCCAACAATTTATGTTTGTTTGTGTTTGCTTGTGTGTAAGTGTTTGTCCATTGCTAACTGTGTACGAGTTTAGTTTAGTGAATAATGTGACAAAACCGAGATTTGTGTAAATTAGTGTAAATATTCGTTTTGCGCACGAGCTCTTGTCAAAGCACTCATTCACGCGGTACTCGTTTAAATATATATTCGCCATCAGCGGCAAAGGGTCTGCGGTGCCTTCGACACATTTGTCTTACCCTCTGTTACATTTTAAGCAGTTTTGCAACAAAATATGTTAATCATATGACTGTTTGAAGTGTGCGTTTAGGCCCATTGAAAATTGTCGTTGTTAAATGGTTCTTACATTATGCAAAAATGAATTGCAAATGAAATATGTACATACTTACATACATACTTCTGTATATATTTTGCGAATAAATAATGCTGCAGATGAATTACGAAACGTCTATGTATACTACTTGCTTCTGTGGCATTGTTTGAATTAATGTATTCTTTTTGATGTTTAAGTCTCGACTATATAGTTACTTTTACAACAAATAAATCTTTAATATTGAAAATAGATATATATTTTGTGAGATACAAGTGTATGTATTATTGGATTTCTCTGTTGAGGAATCATAAAAATATTTGCTTTTTTTTGCATATTCTCTTCTAAGCCATTAGTACACATTACAGTTTTTGTTTAGTAAATTTTAACTCAATTCTATCAAACCCAAATCGAGTAGAAGTTCAAATGCATAACCAGTCGCATTTCTTATTCTCCAGACAATTTACTTCATAGTTCTTGACTTGCGGAAAAGTAGGTTGGAATAGGTTGCATTAGGTTGTCATGGCTGCTCTTATATAGCGTTGCAATGATGAGTACTTATGCTCACCACCCTTTTCCCTACCCTAGAAGTGAAACCAATTCATCGTTTTGATGAAGATTAAAAAATGGCGGCTCATCACCACCAATAAATCTATCGACGGTGAAAGTTCATGTTGCGCGTCAGACGCCAGGGTTTGTGCTGTCCACAAGGGTCCTAAAGCTTAAACAGATGACAGCGTTGATCCGGATTAACTTGGACTTAATTCGGATCAACTGCAGTTAATCCGGATCAAAGCTGCCGCCTGTTTATGCTTTTAGTTGCTGTTGGCCTACAGGTAGTTTCGGGACGGGTAGCCTTCTTTGGGTGCAATCCATCGCCCGCGTAAGAAATCTAAGCCCGTAGAAAAAATCCAATATACCCTGTCGCTTTAGTTGAGATGAGGATGGCGTAATCGATAAAACTGCCACCTTGATGTGTCTAGCAGTTGTATATGGTTAGTATGGTATGGTAAGGGCATAACTCCAATCGTCGCTGAAATACAAAAAGCCGTAACTAATGAAAAATACAAAATTCTCTCTGTTTTATTGATTGATTATCATTGAAGGTTTACTGTTCCTGCAAAAAAAAAAAAACACGCCGCCATAAGTACAAAACCATTGTTATAATTTTATCAATACAAAATTTTTTCTTAAACTTTAGGCTGCAATGCGTTAAATGAAAAAATACAGCCTCAGGTGTAAATCTAATCAACATCAATGCGAAATTATTGAATTTAATGATGCGTGCGCTGTTTAAAATGTAAATATTTTCGCACAAATATTAAACAAATAAAAGCCGAAATATAACATACAGAGAGAAAAGTCTGCAAACAGCGTAATTGCCTTGAAGAAACAACAAACGCAAATATATGCGCGTATAAATTGGCTGGTATTCGTGTATTTGTTATGTTGTACATACCCGGCGGCACAAAAAAAAAAAAACTGGTTCAGAACTCCCGCCGAACTAGCTGGAAAAGGGACGGTACTGGTTTCTCATCTACTACCAAATCAATGCTTTCCACTGTCTTTTTTAACAAGGCGATGCCCTACGCAGTGGCAATTGCCTCCCTCTGCAGAAATTTTTGAAGAGGTACAATAGACCGAGGTACATATATGTATATGTACGTCCGCAGCTTTGTCGGCTAAATTTATGAGCAATTAATCGGCTTTTTTTTAAGAATTTTACATTCCCTCTATCGAATTGTATTGGGCGCCGATTGCTGGTAGGTTGCCACACCCTGACTGTCTGACAGTAAATGAGCAGATCGTGAAATTCTTACGTCTGCCTTCAGTGAGTTAATTTTCTCTCAGGTATGAAATACTCGAAAAAAAGCAATAGTTCGTGCCCTATCAACAAATTAAAAGTGGTCTTAGTCGCATGCCTATTTATGAGGAATCCCGTATTGATCCCAGGCCAGTCGCATTTATGGCAGGGAATAAATACTTCAAACCTCCCATAGTACGTACATATGTACGCATTTTAGAGTGTTTGAGTGAGTGTCAAAGCGCCATGTAAAATAAAGTTATAAAAAATTGTGTGATAATAAAGAAATAAAAGCAGCCTACTCCCCGCTTTACATGACATTTGCAATATTTAATTTCTGTCACTGCCTGCGTGCGTTCACTTTTTCGTGGCATTTCTCTTTACTACGCTGTGTGTGTGGTGGTAATAAAAAATCCAACAACACTGTTAAGCGCAAAAAATGTCACGAATGCACAGCAAAAACATTAGACAGCAAATAAAAGTAAATGAAATCGTCAAAATGCCACGTTTGCAATGTTTCCAGCAAACTGATCAAATCAGAGCCTGATGCGCGTGCGAGTACGAGTATTGACAGACACGTCACTGCGATTTCGATGAGCCCACAATGCTGCTGCTGCTCCCGCTGCTGGCTAGTATTTGCTGAGAAAAGGGTAGCAAAACTGAACTAAAGCAGCAGGCGACACTACATAGCTACCACCACCTCCCACCTCCCACCTCCCACCAATCGTTGTGAGTAGCGTCGACTGCTGCTT
>NW_016188958.1:0-4029 GCF_001687245.7 Rhagoletis zephyria
AAATATCTGATGGGTACTAGATTAATATTTTTTTCTAATTATAATTCTATCATTCAGTGTGACCGTTCATACCAGGTTTGAAAGATCTTAGCCTTCATATGATCATATAAGTATGTACATGCCTTTATTACTATTTAATTTGTTATAGTTATTCCCTCAATCAGTATTCTTAGAGTAGCATAGCCGTTCCTCATTCACGGAACGGTCAATTGCCGTTCGGGAGAAACCGGTTTGATATTGCGTACATATATTGGACTTTTCTTATCCTTGCAGTTTGCATTGCCTTACAAAATCTTGAATATACCTCACATATGCTCAACACCAAGTTGATATTCACGAGTGGTCATTGGCATTACAGCTCTCAGTGGTGGACGCCATTAGATTGGCGTGCTTGTTGAGCTTAAGTTGGTTGAATGCAGAAATGTATATTACATAAGTTGTTAAAAATTTTCGTCCACGAGGCGCAGAAATTGCTTAAAAATTCAATTTTTCATAAAAAATTGATTGCAAAGCAAAAAAAAAATATTTTTGTAATGCGAATTATTTCATTGTATAGTTTAATGNGAGCCGCCTCTAAGCCTTTGAGTCTAAGGAGCAGCCTGAAATCAATGAATGCTGCAAGTAACCAACCCAACAATTGCCTATGTTTATACATACATATACTCGTATACAAAGATATGTCATAACGTTTGCCTGCTGCTGACGTCAAAAGGCAATTATTTCACATGCGATAATTGAATTTGTCTTCATTGATGTGGAATAGCAAACTTTCATTTCATGTGAACAGTGCCATATGAGAACTTTACTTAGTTGCAGAGTGTTGAAATACTCGTATGCAATCACCCAATTGTGTGTGCGTGTGTGTGAAAGTCATGAAAATTAAGTCAGACAGCCTTTATACTCAAGGTAAAGGTGACGCATGGAAAAACATAAAGCATTGTTAGAGTATCACACCAATAAAAAAAAAGTGCAAAATATGACGACTTATCTACGCAGAGCGCAGAATTATTGACTATCACTGGGGGAATGGAGAGAATGTGCTTAATTTCTCTAGTACCAGGTTGACCGAACTTTGCCCGGAGTGCATATACAGTCAATCAATAAAGTTTAGGTACAGCGATTTATTTTATTTTTCGTAAATTTTTAAAAAAATATGGTTAATACTTTAATGAAAATTTGCAGACTTTTTTTTTTTAATTTTGCACAAGGTTTGAACCACGGGCTTTTTGGGTCTTGGTCGTAGAATTAACCATATTTCTATAAAAAAATTACGAAAAATAAAATAATTAAAAAACAGTTGCGTGTATTGCAAAAAAAATCGCTGCACCTAAACTTTATTGACTGTATGCACTTTTTAAAGTTTTCAATATTTGGATAGCTTTAAAAAAAATAATTTAGTGTTTTGTCGGCTCGAGTACCAAACTCCACGTCAAACAGTGCGGCCGTGTAAATTAATTTGCCCTGAGGACGGTTACCGAAGCGTAACCGAAATATATCGGAAATAAACACCAAAAAACTTGTGTTTTCAAAAAAGAATTTTTTAAAATTGACCTCGAGCCGGCAAAACACTAAATTATAAGTAGAAAGGTCGCTAAAACCATCAGTATTTAAAAAACATATTCTAAAAATAAACAAAAAAATAGGTTTTCGATATCTATTAAGTAAGTAAATTCCTTACCCTTAAATTTTGGTGGCCCCCTATTCCGAAATACGCTGGAATGAGTGGTACATATCTTAAGCGTATATGTCCTGTGTATACATAAAAAATGTTGACTGAAATTAACAAAATAAAAATTTGTATTACATAGTAGCGTGGCAGCCCTGATGGAAAATATTTTCTGACCAAAGTTCTCAACAATACCTTTCTTTTGAATATTTCTATTTCCATATTGCGATGTTTTAGATAAATTTTTGAGAATCGAAACTAAGTGGCAACCTTACACTATTATTCCAAAGCATTGTTTAAGGACCTTCTCTTGGGACCCATGAATAGTAATTTTTTACCGTTTTTTTTCTAAACAAAAAATTAGATGCACTTTTATATGAATTTTTTTCGCTTTATTTACATGCTTCCATACATATGTATTTGTCCCAATAATTTTCATATTAGAATGACAGAAGAATAATGAAAATAGAGAAGAAACTATCGATAGTCATAAAGACTATCTGTGGAGGCTAGAACTATCGATAGCAACAACCTAAAAAGGACACTATCGATAGTGACGATAGGGGCAATTAAAGGCAACCAATCGATAGTGCCATCGATAGTTTTCTAGCTCTTCTTCACTGCTCGAATTGGTAAGGTATGCCTCTGTCCAAGCCGATGAAACATGGCAACAGAGTGGAGATATCATTGGGTGAGATGCTCGAGCTATTGAAGATGACAATTTATATCGAATTCTCTGGATTAGATCAAAAGTCTAATTATCATACACTGCTCAGAATTTAAGAAACCAGTGTGTTTTCCACTTTTATATAAAAAGCTCTTCGCCTTAGGTTCTGGAAGTCAGACAGAGTGATTAAAAAAATCCTATTGATCCATAACCTAACTCAGTATCAACACGACTCTTCCATAATGTTCTCAGAATCACAAATAGCACTTGCTGCGAAGACATACGCCATGTTATGAAGCATCGAGATGACTCTGGGCGTCATTTTGCACCTACAATAGAAGAGTTACAAAAGCTTGAACTTATAAGCTTTCGATAATGTACAAGATGGCCTCACCAATGCTGGCTGTTGACGGTTACTCTACCTACAACAGGGGGCTCCATCAGAGTCAGGCAGTAGGCCCGTTCTGCCATGATTTCTAAAGTCTCTTTCACGGAAAAAAAAACTTGTATGTGCCGTAGAGGCCGAACTTTTCGTCCTAACGTCCGGTGGGGGTATACTAAATGTAACTGTAATATTCTAAGATGGATTATAAAAATAATAATCTTTTGGCGTTTACACTTTTGCTAAGTTTTTGACCGAACTTCTTCTCTAATTTGTGGTCCGTGTGTTGAAGTTGTTACAGAAATGGGGCGGCTTACAGTTTTACACCGCCTCCGAACGGCAAATGGATTTTATGAGAAGCTTTTTCGTGGGAGAAATGCAGCAGAAGCTAATACCGATCAAATTAGATGTTTGTGACTAAAGGCCACCAACCTTCGCTGATCAACTACGTGACAGATCAGTGGCGTAACTATATAATCTTAGGACCGTGACAAATTCTTTGGATGGGGCCCTGGCAGTAAAGATCGTCATGTTTTAATTTAATTGTAATAAAGTACTTAAGTAGTTACCCAACACTGTTATCAATAATGTGTATATTTTAGTTAAATATTTAATAAATTTTATTTTCAAGAAAATGAGTTTATACCAGCGATGGGCAGAGAGAGATCTTTTACTCTACGTGCGGCTATACAAAATGCGTAGAAAGCTTAAAAGAGCTTTGCCCGCGGGCAAGGCAGTAGTAACATTAATGCAGGACATACTTCAGGAAAACAGGACAACATAAAATAAAGTTTGTCGGAACCGTCAAAATCGGTCCACTATAACTTATAGCTCCCATACAACTGATTGGCCATTTTAGTTCTCGGTCCTGGTTGACCATTCTGGGGAAATGCTCATACGGTCTTTGGTTGTGTCTCACTTTAATTGATTTTAAGTACTAAAAAAATTATAACTTTTAAGTACTTAGTTTTGTTAAAAATGTTAGGATATTTCTGAGCTCGCGATCTTATGGGCCGGGGCCCTGGCGGATCGGGGCCCATGGCATTTTGCCAGCCATGCCACTCTATAGTTACGCCTCTGTCACTGATTCAAGGTTATGTTTCGCCAGAGAGCCCGCATGGAAATTGGCTGCTGGGTATTAGCAATACATACATACATATATACACACATACATACATAACCAACCATATTTCCATGTGTTAAAATATAATCGCAATAAATGTTTACGTTTTTATTAACATAAGTATATACATACATACATACGTATACATAATGAACACCACAGTTAGTATTGTATTGCGTGCTACCAAGTGG
>NW_016188959.1:0-4029 GCF_001687245.7 Rhagoletis zephyria
CGTCGGATCTTTGCCTGACTTTGGCACCATAATTATTTCCGAAAGTTTCCTTAAGTCGGGGAAGTGCTCCAACTTAGNTATTTCCGAAAGTTTCCTTAGGTCGGGGCTCCAACTTAGGCATGTTATTAAAAATATGTAACAAAAAATATACGGCAGTTTGTGGAAGCTCCTTTATCATTTCACCTGTAATCCTATCGTAACCAGGCGCTTTATTCTTCTGAATATCGTGAACAACGGTGTTAATTAAATTTTTCTTTTTAACCCGAGGCGGATTTGTGGTAAGGCTACTGGGGGTATTGAAATATTGGAAGGATGTTTTTTTGTTTTTCTTCATAATTAATAAACATTGATAATGTTATGAGGCAGGGTGAATGATCTGAAGAGGGATCAAGTAATGTTCCTGTATTAACTTGGTGTCGCGCAATACCCTGTGTTACACCAAAGTCAATAAGATCGGGTATTTTTTGGGGGTCAGAAGGCCAATANTTTTTGTTTTTCTTCATAATTAATAAACATTGATAATGTTATGAGGCAGAGTGAATGACCTGAAGAGGGATCAAGTAATGCTCCTGTATTAACTTGGTTTCGCGCAATACCCTTTGTTACACCAAAGTCAATAAGATCGGGTATTTTTTGGGGGTCAGAAGGCCAATACGTTGGCTGACCAGTAGACAAGACGTCAAATCCTCAGTTCTGGAATACTTTATATAGATTTCTACCCTTCCCCATCCATCCTCAGAATGTGTGCTTGGTATTGTAATANTCCTCAGTTCTGGATTACTTTATATAGATTTCTACCCTTCCCCATCCATCCCCAGAATGTGTAATTGTAATCTCCTGCTATAATAAACTTACTGCCAAACTTTCGGAAAAATTCATAAAATGGTTGTTCTATTATGTTATGACGAGGGGGGCAGTATATAGCAGATACAGTAAGGCCACCAAAGTGGGCAATGTGTATTGCAGGGTTATGATTGAACTCATTACTTTGCGATTCTAATTCATAGTGCTTTATTCTGTTATGAATGAGAATAGCTGTTCCACCTCGATCTTTACCTTGTGGATGTTTAGTATCATAGAATTTGTACCCATTAATTTTAAAGTTATTAAATTGCGTAAGGTGGGTTTCAGATACAAGCAAAACGTCTGTATGATATCGCTCTAGGAAAATTTCTAGTTCGTTTTTATGCTGGGTTATCCCGTTCGCATTCCAATAACAAATTTTTAGATTATTCATGGTTTAGCTAAAATGGCTTGAAGTAATAGATTTTGGTTTTTAATCAATTCTTGTACCATGCTCTGCATTGCCATCATTTGCTCCTGCATAACTTTCATAAAGTTGTTTATAGTAGCTTCCAGGTTACTACTATTCTGACGAAAAAGGGTTGTGTCGGAGGAGTATTTTTGAGTATTTGTGCATATGAAGTAAAGTTATTAACAGTCATTGGCGCAGACATTGGCTTAGCGGGTTCTGGTATGGGGTTTTGCCTGATAGCAATATTTTTGGGAATTGTTTTCTCTTTCATTAAGATATAAACTGGACAACCTCTATAGTTAGCAGTGTGATTTCCACCGCAGTTACTGCACTTTTTAGATTTTGGGTCCATTTTTGGTTTCACACATTCATTAGAAGTGTGTAGATCCCCACAGATAACACAGACACCAGGTAAGGTGCAGTAGCGACGTGTGTAACCAAATTCCTGGCAGTTATGACATTGAACAGGGCCTCTATGCTTATGGAGATTTTACGGTTTAGAATATATAGCAATTGATATATTTGATGCATTCCCCTTTCTTTAGATTGTGAAAGTCAGATTCTAGCTCTATTTTTAACATCGGTTGAGGGATGTTTTCTTGATTTTTGATGTTGAAGACATTGCGCACCTTAAAATCTTCTTCCCTAACAGCATTTGCTATCTCTTGTGAGTTCACACTGGACTCGATGCCTTTTATGACAACTTCTAGTCCTCGACTACTTTTAAGTTGATAGGTGAAATAAGATTTCTTACACTTATCAAACTCATTGGTAATTTTACGAAAAATATCTTCGTTTTGAGCCTATATTTTCACTTCGTGTATATTATCCTTTTTAATAGGAACCACATGAAAATAATTTTTCCCTACTAGTTTTAGGAGAGTATCTACCAGAGCATTAGAACTTTGTTCTCGTAGATAAATAGGTGGAGGCTTGTATTTTTTAACTACCTGTTGGTTAGAATCATTATTCATATCATCGAGAATACTAAAACGATTATTCTCCCCCGATGTAGAAGTACCTGAAGTGACTACTTTCAACATTTTATTTTTTGGACTTTGCTTTAAATTTTTTTCGGGTGTACGCTTTCGCTTTATTAATATGTAGCGATCTAACCCAGTCTGAATAGTAGCATTTTTTTCTTGTTTTTCTCCTTCTTTGTTTGTTGCCGTCGAAGTATTAGTATCGGCAGCTGCGTTGTTGTTCGTATTGATCACTGCTGGGGAGCAAGAAGATGCTCTTTGCTTGGCTGCATCTGCTGTTTGTGATGGTGTGTTAGCAGTATAAGAGTTTTCTCTAGCGTTGTTGTTTCTGGTTTTGCTTTTTGGGCTGTATGCAGTAATTGTCAAATACGCATTTCTTTTGCTTGCTCCTTTAGGGAAGCGCCCTCGACACTCATCTCTCATTTAGCTACCGTTTTGTATGTAAAAAATAATTTATGAATTTGTTTGATTTTTTATACTACTGAGGGCAGTTCGCGACGACAAAAAACTACAATAATAGTTTAGTGCGTCTTTCCACGGTTAAGTATTATTAGTTACACGATAAATATGATTTTTTGTGGAGCGAATAAAGAACACGTCCGTACTCAATCGCAACCGCAAAGAATTGCCCGACGTTTGGACCGCTCGCTTTTACAGTAAGAATCAGAAAAAGGACTATTAATGAACGTTTTATTGAGTGTATCTGCATCTATAGTGCATTCGACAGCTTCACTTTCACATACTCGTAAGCGTTTATGGTTACGCCACAACACGTTAGGTGGCAGGGAGGAATCAAGGTTCTTCGTGTAATACCTGTACTTCTCTTTTCTTATAGCTGATGTAGCGTTATTTCTTGCTATTGTAAACAGACTCCAGTTAGCTTGGTTAGGATGCCTTTTCCATACAGATAATGCCTTGTTGCGAGCCTTGATTGCAGCCGTACATAGCCCGTGAACGGGGGATGTGCTTTTTATATGTCCTACTGGGACATGTTTATTAAAAAGGATCAATAAATTTCTGATAAGAAATTCTAGCTTTTCATTAACATTATCCAAACACAATAGTCACGCCAGAACACATTGTCTGTATCAAAAAGTAGTGAATCAGTGTCAACCCTTCGGTAGTCTCTATAGGAAAAAGCACCAGTGGGTGGTCAAAATTAAGATCAAGCACGCAGATAATTAGGTCATGATCCGAAATAAATGATAGTTGGTCAAACTTTAGTATTGATGAATTGTCAAGATTGATAAAATAATCTAGTAGACTAGGGTTAAACCTATTAGGGTATCTAGTTGGTATATATATCTTGACAACAGAACGGCCAAACGAGCAACATTATTTAACAAACGAACACTGAGGGAACCATGTGCAAGAACGTTAACATTAAAATCACCACATATTACGATATTTTCATACTCAACACGGTAGGGCGATAAAGAAATAAAGAACGGGTCAAGCCTTATAGATTTATGTGGGTTGTAAACACATGACACTAGGATTTTGGAACATCTATCAGACAATTCAACAAAAACATATTCCACATCACAGTTACCGGATCTAAAGAATTTAACGAAGTCGCGTTCTGGTGCGCGCTGGGCGCCAATTCCATTCCATTCACGCTCGTCATTTTTAAGGGCAATCCTCGTCTGCCAACCAAGCGGGTAAATGCTGCTTTAAAAGCCTTGGCTGTAAGATCCGAGCATAGTTTGAGATGCACTGCCTTTGTTGAAAAACAGAAAAAAAACTGCAACGTATCCCTTGATCAGGGTTGTGACGAACTCCGGGTTATGC
>NW_016188960.1:0-3229 GCF_001687245.7 Rhagoletis zephyria
ATTACAAGGATTACGTAGCAAATTTATCGATAACAATTCCACGTTTGTTTTCTTTTTTCGTTTTCACGTTTTGTTGAATCATTTGCTTGTTCTACGCATATGCATAGGAAGTACACATAAACACTTGTTACACGCCCGATAGACGAAAGAGCGCTGCTAAACAACCAAAACACTGCTAGAATGTTACTGTTTCACTGCGATGGCAGTCTTTGCTGATAGCAGAGGCAGAATAGAAAGGCCAACAAGCAAATGCTGCTGTGCAATCTGATGTATGAAATACATTCGTACAGCTGAGAACGATCGATAGAGCATAGTTAGACATACATATGTACATACATGCATACATACTAAACATCTCCAAATATTATACAAACATAGTATATATACATGTAGGCACATATATTCATACGTACGTATTCATATGTACACACATACATATGTATATGAATGCATGCATTTCAAAAAGAGCAGATGGGGAAGTAGAATAACATTGAAGAGAATGATCGCCTGTGAACGTAGAGCAGTTGCGTCTTTCAATTGATGTTTCTTTGGTCTTGGTTCTTTACATATGTGTCTGATTTTAAACTGTTTGAATTCGCCTTTCTGTATGTAAGTACATTTAAAATGAGCAAAAGTAATATGGACCACACCGCCATAGTACCTACACAATATTTTTAAGCACGAACCCAAAAGTATTTGATAATGTTGTGTACGCAAGAGCAAATGCACCGAGCAGTGTNACAATATTTTTAAGCACGAGCAATTAACCGAAAGTATTTGATAATGTTGTGTACGCAAGAGCAAATGCACCGAGCAGTGTGTATATGATTCGATTGGGGCAGAAGGAAATTTCGCTTATTCACCTCCTCGGTGACCGTGTTCGTGACAAGTGGCACTGGAATGGAGGCTCACCACGGAGTAAACTGACGTAAACAACACCATTCACATCACTTAACAGCGCAGCGTCGTAGACATCATCGCAACCGCAGCCGCAGTCGTCGTCGCCCTCATGTTACTCAACATACGTATGCATGATCGTATATATGTATACTGTACATATATACATATGTAAACACATATGCAGTACTTATATATGTATTTATACTTTTATATACATTCACACATATTTATTTACATATGTATATACAATTCAGCTACAAACACACGCATATACGTTATTCCAACACAGCAGAACGCTGAAAAATTTACTGCGGTTAATAACAACTTCGACATGCGTAGTTCTTCGACTGCGAAGTCTTCGATTTTGCTACTCTGCACATATGTATCTATGCACATCATGCACATATGTATGTAGAAGATACAATGTACATACATTCATATGTATGTAAATTCACTATACGCTTGCCCGGAAGATTTTCCGTTACCTGACTAGCGAACTTTTATTTGATAAAAATTTTAACGTTTTTGTTTTCTTAAATCAGTTTTAATGCTTTTCGAGATGATTTAAATTTTGGTAAACACTTTCCCCCAATTTTTATCGCCAGTGAATTTATCGCGTCTGTAAACACGCACGTCTAGGCTCTTACACTAAAACAGTCCGATGAACACGCCGAAAAATACTCAAGCGAAAAATATTACACTCAGCACGCTGATATCCGCCATAATTTCAAACAACGTAAAGACGGGTATCTAAAACCGACTCACTCAGTCCAACACTTTGCTCAAATGCCTTTGCCTACAATTGTGACGCGAAAATGTGTTGTATGGCTGATCACGCTGCCAGAGAACTGTTAAGAGCGCATACAAGAAAGTGAGCGATCAATGCGGTTAAGATGGAAACACTTTTCCCCACATTTTACACTATGTTCATACAACATTCTCAGGTAGGGGGAAATTTAAACAATCGTGGACATCTGCAGATGCGGACAGCAAATACCCGACCCGACTGACGAAATAAATAAGTAACCACTTTAACCTGCGGGGAAAACTGTTGCATACATAGTTGCTATTACATAGCAGCAGTTCTGTTGTTGGAGTTTATTTCGTTTATAAGTTCTCTGCATACACACATAGAGACTGCAGACAACACGGGCTGCCCCAAATGTTTTGTTGAATGTTAACTGAAGATCTGTACGAACTTACCACTCTATTCTGACTATTTTGGGCACATCTGTTCTTAGGGGAAAACTCTCCACATAGCTCAAGGGGTTTGTGTCTATACTAAAAAGCTTTGTGCAGACGTAAAAGCATAGATATTTAAAATCAACGACAAAATTGATGTTATGCAGTGCACGGACTTCAAAAAAATTAAGTGTTAGATTTAAGAAAGAAAGAAAGTGCTAATCGGACGAATTTTCATTTGGTATTATGACGTTCATTCTCAGAATTTTTAATATGAAAAAAAAAATCCGAAGGACTGTCAACAAAAAAAATTCTCAAAAATCAACGCGAGTTTTTAGGCATTTGAAATTCGCACATTACTATATTAAAATTTAATGGGCTATAGAACTGCATACCTTCTAGAATAGAAATTCGTATTAACCCTTTCACTGCCGCACTATAAACAGCGTACTTACACAATTTCAGTTATTTTCGGGTAGATATAATATCCAACAAGNTCCGAAGGACTGTCAACAAAAAATTTCTCAAAAATCAACGCGAATTTTTAGGCATTTGAAATTCGCACATTACTATATTAAAATTTAATGGGCTATAGAACTCCATACCTTCTAGAATAGAAATTCGTATAACCCTTTCACTGCCGCACTATAAACAACGTACTTACACAATTTCAGTTATTTTCGGGTAGATATAATATCCAACAAGGCAAAAAACAAAATTAATAAAAAACTCTCCTGGGATTATATGTCCCATTGGGCTGTTTACATAAAATTATTTGGGACTAAATATCCCATCGGTCATATTTATTTGAAAATAATGAAAGATAAGTTTTAATTCTAAGTCTGATATTTTGTTTATAAAATTTGCCAATGCATTCAAAAATGAATGACTCTGCACATTGAACATATGTATATGTATCTATATTAGACTGCATCACCAAAAAATGTTGCGGTTTTTCCGCCGGGATTACAAAATGGATTATATTTTAAGACGTCCACCAAAATATTTCGCAAAAATATTAAGATTTAAGCGAGCTGGACCGATTTAAATATACCTCCAAATGGAATGTTTTATGAATAAAAATAGTTTCTTAAAGAACTTTTTGAAAAAAGTCCCCTCAGATGACAAAACAGATTAGGCTTAAAAA
>NW_016188960.1:3282-4029 GCF_001687245.7 Rhagoletis zephyria
TATCCCATCGGTCATATTTATTTGAAAATAATGAAAGATAAGTTTTAATTCTAAGTCTGATATTTTGTTTATAAAATTTGCCAATGCATTCAAAAATGAATGACTCTGCACATTGAACATATGTATGTGTATCTATATTAGACTGCATCACCAAAAAATGTTGCGGTTTTTCCGCCGGGATTACAAAATGGATTATATTTTAAGACGTCCACCAAAATATTTCGCAAAAATATTAAGATTTAAGCGAGCTGGACCGATTTAAATATACCTCCAAATGGAATGTTTTATGAATAAAAATAGTTTCTTAAAGAACTTTTTGAAAAAAGTCCCCTCAGATGACAAAACAGATTAGGCTAAAAAAAATCTGCATAAAAATATTTAAAAATCTTTTCAACGTAATCGCAATAATGAGATATTTTTGCTGTTTTTTTTTACCTTTTCAAAGATTGATTTACGAAAAACCTAAACAACTGGGCCAAAACAATTCTGATTTAGACCTATGAGATCTGGGTAGAAAGGGATTTTCCCACTATTTTTATTTATGTGCAAAAATAGTCATTTGTGTCCCAATTTCTTTTTTTCAAATATCAACACATCTTAATTCAACTTTGAATGATGTTCGTTCGTCCTACCTTTATCTTTCATCGTTTGAATGATCTTGTTAGCAAAGAAATAAAAAGGGTGAGAAAATACCTTTGCAATGATACCTCACAAGTCTAAATCGGAAGAGTTTAGGTTCAGTTATTC
>NW_016188961.1:0-4029 GCF_001687245.7 Rhagoletis zephyria
ACAAAACAAGTAATTTTTAAAAATATTCTTGTCATTACCTTAAAAAAAATAGTCATTAAATGCATTTCCACGGAAAAATCCTGAAATAAATCAAACAAATATTTTTTATCTTGTTTAAAATACGTTCCTTTTAGGTTTGGAACCACTTTGCTCCCGCTTTATAGAATTCTTTGCCAGAACCTGCATACTTTCTAATAAATACACCTGAAAAGTTCTAAAGTTATGCTGGATTTCCACTAGGCATTAAATAGCAGACATTTTTATGACAAACTTGGGCATTAAAAAATATTCTTGTCATTACCTTAAAAAAAAAATTGTCATTAAATTCATTTCCACCTGGCACTTTTTAAATGCCTCCAACTTTTTGTCATTTCAATGCCTAGTGGAAATTCGGCATTAGACAAAAGTAATTTTTATGCATTAAATGCATTTGAAACTTCCATAGCATCAACATTTCTTTTTGCGGTGTCCCTTTTCAAGAATATTCGGAAACGACGATCAGTTTCTTCTTGATTGAAAATTTATTTTTAAATTCACCGACTAGATAACAAAGCAAGTAATTTTTAAGCAAAAAACCAAACCGACTTCAATTCTCATATAAAAATTTAAGATTATCGTTAATTTCTTCACGATCCAATTATCTGATCTAAACAAAATTAGTATGGGACCACCCCTGAGTTACCACCTTTCCGATGAAAAATTATCGATATCGGTTAACGGTAGGGCTGCCAGATATCTCTGTTGCCAAACCGTGACACTTAAGGGGGGGAGAGGCCTCTCGCTCCCTTCCCTTTCGTTTCGATAAAAATTACGTACGAAAGGATGTAGTAAAATTTAATTCTGACAAACAAAAACCAAAATATAAAAACATGAGATCATGAGATTACAACGTACACCAGCAAAACAAAACAAATTATCACAACTAAAGCACAGAGAATTTTTCACAATGCATGTACCTTTTTTGTTCCTTATAAAAATAGAGTTTATACTAAATACATCAGAAAACATAAAAATAAAATTTCTAAACTTTGTGCAAAACTCGGGAAAATGCAATAAATTTGCATACAAATTCGCAACTTTCTATTCAGACTTTTTTTTTAAATATTTTGAAAATGAAGTTTTGCAGCCCATAAAAATTTAGTTGATTTTTGGTATTGTTTTTACTGAGAGTTTCTTCCATACAAACTATGTTCGACATTTTTTTGTATGTGGAAGACACAGTCAGCAAAAAATAAATAATTGCAAAAAATCAACGAAATTTTCTGGTAACTTGAGACTTGCACTTTATTAATTGGCCTCCAAAGCTACATTTTAAAAATGTTTCTAAAAGATCTGATTAGAAATTGTGATCAGATGAAAGAGCCTCCGAGCCAATGGTTTTGTATGGCACGGTACTTATAAGTAATCTAGGTCTCACGGAAGAAAAAAAAAATTAAATACAAGGTAACATTAAAATATCAGTCATTTATTTCGTTGCCGTGAACTTGTTTCAAAACTTATGGCTTTTGCTTAATATAATTGTAAAACTCTGTGCATGTCATTTTAACGTATTTAGGTACATACTTATATTAATCAGTTACTATTGCTTGTGCAAAACGTGCTAAATTAAAAAAAAAAAAATCGCATATGAAAGAGCACCAACCCAACTCGTAATAAATTTAAGTATACAAATTTTAGTATTTAGTATAGAACTATTCAATTCAAATACGCCAATATTAAAATGAAGCGCTTTGCACTTAACGGATGCTTTTTCATAACTAAGTTAAAAAATATTTAAACTCCATGCTGCCTGTAATGGGATTTGAACCCTGACGCTCTGGAAATTAGTAAATTGTGGCAAGCATCTTCGTGCACTCAGCTACAGCCAGACATGTAAATGTGTATTCAAATGTTCAGTTTGATTCAACACAACGTGTGCGTGGTATGAAAGTATTGTTTTTAAATACGACAATTTTAAAATGATAATCAAATAAAAAATATTTATGTTTACTATGCGTTATTTCCCCCAGTAAATTCATAAAATGTTTCTTATTACAACGCGTTTTTTCTCTCAGTGTAGTCATTTTTATGCAAAATTTGTCCAATCAAATCGAAAACCGGGACACTTAAACGAAACCCGGCACATTTTAAGGTTGGACCGGGACACCGGGACATGTCCGGGAAAACCGGGACGTCTGGCAGCCATAGTTAACGGAGTCCAAGTAATGTGGTTACATACATAAAAAAAACATATGTATATTTCGACGAACTGATAACCTCCTCAGTTTTGTGAAGTCGGTTAAAAAACACTTGGAGCGCTCCGAAAACACTCATTCGAGGTGTTGCTGTAGGCGTCCTTTTTTACCAGGGACGTGAACCGGTTTTGAAATGAACCGGTTTTGAACCGGAAAACCGATTTTTTCTCTTAATTAACTGAACCATTAACCGAAATGAAATTTTCCGCAAACGTTTGATCCGAACCGAAAACCGAACCACTTTTCATAAAGGTTTAAAGGTTCGTTTAAATCAATTTTCAATAGATCAATTTACACGCTTTTGTTTCTTCTCGTTAAATATGGTAATACATACCATGTTTGTTTACCATGTGGCAATATCAAATGTAAAGGCAACTCGTCTCATTTAACCTACACTTGAAATTTAACCTTGCGCCTTGTTGCACTTGACACTTTACACTTATAGCGTTTTCTTTTCTCGAAAAAAGTTCTGCTCTTTTATGTGGGAACTCTTGCTTTGCATTGCCCTGAAACCTCAAAAAATGTTGCGTTTTTTATACGAGAATGAAACAGAAATTATAGTACTCCATCACAATTTATTTATTGAACTTAATAAAGCTGAATCATTCACTTGGCCTGTAAGTCTTTAGTAATTGTAAAGCAAACCACTTACTTCTGATACGGAAAATAATTGTAATTTTACAAGCGTAAACTCAAAATCAGCCATGCAACTCTCACACTCACGATTATTTGAGGTCTGAAAAGGCAGCACTTTTGCCGGATCAGAGCGCAACCTGCTGAGAGAGGAACACGACGCCTTGTGAAAGGGCTGAGAAAAGAACATGAAAACTTGAAAGCGCTAACTCTTTCTTTTTTCGAGAAAAGAAAACGCTATTAGACTTGCGCGTTCTTTTTTTTATTTCCGACCAGTTGAACCGAACCAAAACCCCGGTTCAAAGACTAAAAAAAAACCGCTTTGTTGAACCAATCCAAAAGTGTAAAAACGGTTCGAACCGCTAAACCGAACCGACCAAAATTTTCATCTGGTTCACGTCCCTGTTTTTTACTCCATATTCAGAGCGCTCCACAGTTGCTGCCTATTTAAACGAATGTAGAAATGCTTTGTTCAATGTAAGACTTTAAAAATTTTTCCGTGCAAATATTTCAAAAGTGGTCTAATGATTCTTAAATCTGAAATGCTTGTGCAAAGTTTCAGATCGAGCAGTTTAATTTGTTACATGACTTGTACGATTAGTAGATAGCTGGGAATAAGCGGATTGACTTAGATTAATATATAGTATACATGGATTTTTAATTAATAAAATTAATTTGTTGAATTGGTACACTGTTACCAGAGAATGTTAATGAAATGAGNTGGATTTTTAATTAATAAAATTAATTTGTTGAATTGGTACACTGTTACCATTTTTATATATTCTGCGTTTATCATTTTCTCATTACTTTCATACTATTTTTGGTTTCTAGTTCCTGTACTTCTTTGAGCTTAGAAATAATTGGTCACATTAATTATACCAAAACAATTTCTGACATATAAACCACCTTGTATCGGAATTCTCGGATTTCCATCAGCGGTGCACCCTGTGATTAGTTAAGGTTCTGGACTCGGCTTTATCATCGACGCTATCTTGCGGCTTTTATCTGGATACTGAACTTGGATTTCGATCCGCGACATCTTTTGGCGGTCACCGATAGCCGAGAATGTTAATTTAATAAGAAGGCGCAAATGTTAACTAACATTTTTTCAAGTACTAACAGAGAATGTTAATGAAATGAGAAGGAGCAAATGTTAAGTAAC
>NW_016188962.1:0-4029 GCF_001687245.7 Rhagoletis zephyria
ATTGCAATCTATCTTTCAAGCTACAGATCTTTTTTGTACAACATTGAGAACGTGAATATTTTTTTGTAATTTTTCGAAAAAATTTTATATTTTCAAGTGGTACTTTTTTTTACCAGAAATATAAAAATTTGTGATAAAAAAGTGGAGTTTTCCAGTTTACTTAAACCAAAATTATTAAGTTATCTCTGCCCGATCAGGAGATATGACCAATCAAAGAAATGATTATTGCAAAACAAAGTATAGGAAAATATATATTACCTGGAGTTTTACCAAAGTACGTAACTGTCTCGGTTATCCGAAAGAAAAGAGTTTTAAGTGGGTCACTTCACGTAATTTTAAATTTAATTTTTTGTATTTTTTAATTTTTTTATTTTTATCGATATTGGGCCTGACATATTAATTGTTTCATAATGCAGTGCCTGATAAAAAAAAAATATATATATATAAATATTTTTTGCAAATTTTGAAAAACCTGCAAACATGTTTTTTAGCAACTTTCTATATTGTTCCTTAACAATCGTATGCCTGGGTATGGAAAATTGGACTTTAAAAAATTATAATTTATAATTATAAAAATAAATCTCTCATTCTTTGTCAATAAAAAAGTACAAACTGATTTTTTTGATACAACCAACTTTTGAAAAAAAAAATCAAATATTGTTTTTTTTTTTTTTGGTTACAAACAATTCAGCACTTCCTCTGCCACATATCCGAAAATCGAGATTTTTTGTATTTTCAGACGTTTTCGTATGGAATGACTCTTTATCACAGTTTTCATTAAAGCGTAACGAACTTTCATTTAAATCAATATGTACTTCGATTTCATACGTATGTATTTTGCCTGTATTAGACTTCCTATAATCAGTGCGAACCACAGATGCGGCTTGCTTCCTTGCATTCATTACAAATTAATTAACACATAAAACTTACGGGCGGTTAGTTACGAAAGTGAACAAGATATTTTACAACATAATTAAAATCATTTGCACTGTTCAAAGAAATATCATACTTAGGAATACCTAAAAGATACCGAGGGAGTAATTTGAAAAAGGCTGAAAATTTTACAAGTTTCACATTACAACTTGCAGCAGAGTTGATTATACTTTGGGATGAGCGGTTGCCAAAAAAAGTTACTTCACTACTAAAGCTTAGTTAAAGTATCAATTTTTAATATTGCAAGTTGCTTAGAACTTTGATGATTAACTGCAATCACTGTTAGGCAAGATATTTATTAGTTGAATACATTTGACCGTTGCATATTTTTATAACTTTTAAAAGCCCTAACTGCTTTCAATATTTTCGTTGTGAAATTCGCTACTTAAGTGAAAAACTGCTTCCATTTTAGTTTTTTATTGAAGTGTAACTTCTTTAGCGGCGGTTGGTTGGTTGGGAGTAAATTGGCAAATTCAACGGAAATGGTGCAACGGAAATGGTTGGGGCTGAAACAAGTGCTTCTTGAGTATTAATTTAACAAAAATTTGCTAATAAAACGTCAAAGAATAACACTTAGAAAAAGACCACAACAATAATGAAAGTAAAGGTGAGTACGTACATAGATAAAGAAAGGATAAAGGCAAAGATAAAAATAAAAACAAAAACCATTGCTTATACAAGGGGTGAAGTGAAGGGGAATATGTAGATGAAGAATTGATAAACATAAAAGTAAAAACAAAG
This sequence comes from Rhagoletis zephyria, assembly GCF_001687245.7. Classification (NCBI taxonomy): domain Eukaryota; kingdom Metazoa; phylum Arthropoda; class Insecta; order Diptera; family Tephritidae; genus Rhagoletis; species Rhagoletis zephyria. Next base: position 1,675 of record NW_016188962.1, read on the forward strand.
ATGAGAATGAGGATACCTATAAAAGTAAAGACGAAGATAGGGGAGGAAAGATTAAAATGAAGGTAATTAAAGAGGAAAGGATATAAAGAGAGACACAGAGACTCAATCTGGGAAATATTTTTTTGATTTTAGAAATTTTCGGGATTCTCGAGACTAATTTGTTATCGATATTTATCGATTTGGTTATCGATATTTATCGATTTTGTTGTCGATATTTATCGATTTTGTTATAAATATTTGTCGATTTTGTTATCGTTATTTACCGATTTTGTTATCGATATTTATTGATTTTGTTATCGATATTTATCGATTTTGTTATCGATATATTTATTGATTTTCTAATCGATTTTGCTACTTTGCTTGCGATTTTGCTTAACGCCCTACTTCTAAGCCTAAAGGAAACCGGTTGTCAAGTCATAGCGTTGATGGTTTCAAGCTTAGTAAAAGAGTGGGTAGCGGTTTTCAAGCATATCTAGACGCCATAATGGACGCCGCTCGGAGGACGGCCTATCAACATTTATTCTGACAGCTAGGCTGGTATCAAATATCTTAAATCTAACGGAATAACGTCTAAAGTAGCCATAGAATGAAGGAAGAGTCCAAATTGGCTGGCATCAAAATGCTCCTTGACTGTTGTATGGATCCCTGGGTACAGGGACATTCCTGGCAACTGCTTAGCCGATGAACTGGCAAGGAGGGAAAATATCTGAAATAAATTCTGCTCCAAATGCCGGCATAACTCTAATCTTGCAAACACCGACTAAAGGCCTAACTCATCGTGGAGGTCGATACCAGGTGGGTTGTGGAAACCACCTGCCAAACTACTAGGCAAATTCGGCCAAGGATTAATTTAAAGCGATATATAGTTCTCGGTCACTGGGAGCACAAGACCCTTTTCTAACCTAACCTTATGAGAGGAATAAATTATGGCTGGCGTTGAAAAAGCTCCTTTAGTAGGTATTGTTGTATTCAATTTTCATTTCTTGACTCATAATTATGGTGACTATTCGTACCGATTTTGATATTTTTTTGATATTTTTTTTTGTTTTAAATACAACTAGTATTAAAAGACGTTATGTATTTTTTTTCTGAAAACAAGATTGTCCGAATTGATTCGATACTTTAGAAATGTCCCGATTTTTGTCCACCGAAATCTGGTTACCGTACTCGTAATACATCAAGTTTTTGTTATTGCACAACTTTATGTTTCTTATACCTAAATATCCCCACACATTTACGTTGCATTAGTTAAATTAAATATACTTGCATTAACGTGCATTTAGACACACACACTCGTACAAAATTACTTCTAACACAGTTCTTTAATTAAAGCTACTTTTAAAAATTGAGTCCAGCATCTTTGGGCGCGTGGTCCGTTAAATACGTATGCACATACATACATTTATGTATACATTCATAGAGCTGCTCAGTCTATTTTCGCGTACTACATGGCGTATGAGTGCTGCCTGCTATTGCTTTCATTTTTGCATTATGTATATATGTATGTATGTAGTACTTTGGTTTTCATCATGAATTTGCATTTATTTGCTACGTGTCTCTACTACACACATGCGTACATGCTGCTCGAGTAGGCGTATATGTATATACATACATTAGGGTGCGAGTTATTTGGCAAAGCAAATTAATTTTTCGGGAATAAAAATATCCATGTCCGCCGAGCAATGGCTCAATGCGCACTAACTCTATTTGAGAATGGCCAGTATGCTCTTAGAACTTGAACTCTGTTAAGGGTACTCGTATATAAGGTGGTGCTTAGTTGAACCAGTGTGACCATTTTGCGAGTAATTCCTTAAAACGTGAGGAATTTCGGGTGCGCTGGAGTATTTTTTGATGATTTTTATTTCGAGGAATTTTATCTCGATATATTTGCAGATAACAACCATGCTTTACATAACAGAGTTGTTAAATCCCTCTGAAAATTTTTGAACAAAAAGCTTTGCGAAGTTTTATAAAGAGCGAAATACATAACACAAGCAGCTTGTCAAACCTACTTTTCCCATTTCGCCATACATCATACAAACATGACTCGTTCAAACAAAGAGTTTTACTTTTCTTCCGGTTCACAATGTAAAGGGGTTAGGTTTGCTTCGATTTTTCTCTCTTGTATCCTCATTCGTTGAAAATTCCGTTGCGAATGAAGCGATTTTACCATACACAACGTAAGTGGTTTGATCAAACGTCAACATGGTGGCCAGAAAATAAAAAAAAAATTGATTTTTGTTCACATTTCCCGCAAAAAATTATACCGCGATAATTGACGCAAGTGGCGGGCACTTTCGCAGCTCTATGGCACTTTTCGTCAACCAAGATCGTCTTCCGCAGCGGTGCGATGTG
>NW_016188963.1:0-4028 GCF_001687245.7 Rhagoletis zephyria
GGTTATCGCGTCCAAACGCGTGACCCGAATCATCAAATTTTAACATATACGTCTACCCAAAGGATAAAGCTTTAATTTAAAACAAAGATTTCGGTTTGAAGTATGCACTTTTTTTTGTAAATTTGGAGGTTGATTTTGCGTAAAAGTACTGTGCATGACGTAACCGGAATTGGACTCATGGGGATATATTTTTAGGGCGGCCTAGGTCACCACCGCGGAAAGGAGTTTTGCGCAAAAATGCTGCTGATGGCCTAACACGAGTTTAATTTTTATTTGCGAAAATGCTTATTTCACCCCATTTTGAAATGGCCCTCCGAGTGCTTGTAGAAGGGGCAGGGAGGAGAAGGATGGCTTTTCTGAAATTTTATACTATACTCTTTTAATGAGTGTAGTTTTAGGTGACACATCCCTCCGCTCTCCACCAAATCATCATTGTACAAATAACCGAACATTTCTCACGCACAACATTAAATCCTCTGATATATTGTTTGATTGCTATAAATATGGCAAGGTAGCTCACAATTTTGTACAATTTATGAAACTTCAAATACTTATTTTTTGTCAAAAATTTTGAAATGAAACTACCTTCTTTTTGTATCATGGTTTTATGCCATGATTCGATAATAGAAAGGTTTTGTAATAAAACAGTATTCTCGCTCCCACACATAAATTCGGCTCCTTTACTTGTGCAGAATGTTGCTTACTCTATAGTTTCTAGTGATATTAGTAGTAAAACCAAAAATGCTTCATAATAAATATTCGTTGGCGCCACCTTCGTTTGCGTAATTTTCTAGAACAAGTGTAGAATAGCGACCGTTCAGCTATAAAATAACCAAAAATGCCGATTGATAGAACTTTTTGCGCTGATTTCAACGATACCAAATTTATTTGGCGGAGGTAAAAAAAAGAAGATATAAGAGGTTTATTTGTATTTTTTATTATCACTAAATTGTTGAAACCCAAAAGTAGATCATGATAAAATATGTAATATCGAATTAAAGATAATAACTTGTACTTTCTAAATAATATACAATTCTTTACCATTAATTCTGCAGTTTTTTCAAAAAAGGTTATTTCATGAAAAAATAATATTTGTTCGTTTTTTAGTGGTTTTGGTTTAAAAATACAAAAAGCTATAAATTATGTACATTGTATGTAATATGGTGACGTGATTAGCTTTTTAATCGGTTATAAAGTTCATTATTAAAATATCTAAAAACTGAACTTTAACCTTCTAGAACCTCTCCATTTTTTACTTGCGCCAAATCATTTTGGCATGGTTGAAATGAGCATAAAATGTTCTATTGATCTGCATTTTTCTTTTTTGCATAGGTAAACGATCGGTATTCTAGATTTGTTCCCAGAAATGACGAATAACTTAAATCAAAAATGCATATTTTTATGTATTGTTTAGTATTTCCATTAAAACACCAAATATATTGCAAATTCGCATAGAATTAATAATACACATTTTACTTCTAATTGTATACTTTGCGTACTTTTTGTAGAATGATACCTACTACCGTTTTCGCAAAATGAGATCACATTCTTCCCCTTTCTCCTACTTCCTACGCAGGTACAGAAACCGCACTTGGCAGTGCAACTGCTTTGTCTCGGAAACAATATGCCAGTACGCAGAATCTCCCCATCGCAAAAGATTCCCCCATATATGTATATACATATATATACATTAAATTAAGGATTTTTTCTCAAATAAATTACTGCAAATCAGGACCAATATTATTACTAAATTGGCGAAAGTATAAATTTTATGCGATACTTCACATCTGTTTGGCGCACTGCGGTTATAGTTATTGGACGTTATTTTCACGATATGCCTTTGCGCTAATGCATTTGAGAACATACCCACACTTTGATCATTAGCTCTCATCTGATGAAATAGCAGGTAACATCTTTGATGGATCGAGGCGTCTTCTCTTGACATTAATACTTGCATAAATGATATTCGATTTGAAGTGCAGAGCGCAAACTTTCGGGGATCCAGTTAGTTTAACACCACACGCATTCATCCAATCCCTTCCTTGCGTAACATCTGCTGGCACACGGAACATACCTACCTCATTGTTGTGGGTGCTTCTGCATAAACAGCAAGTATCGGGCATTTTAAACGAATTTCTTTCTTCTTGTTCTTTAATTTCTAAAACTATTATTTTTTGATTTGAAATCAAAATTTTTTTATTTTGAAATTAATTTATAACGTTGCTAGTTTCAAATGGGTTAACGCAATGATAAAACCGTTGTCATATAAGCGTATAGAAAATAAATACGTCATATATATTCATATTTCATATTTTGACAGTCGAAGAGTGCGGACGTGTTTTTAAGTTCGCTCCGTAGTCATTAAATATTGTGCTAATTTAATAAAACAAAAAAAAAACAAAAACAAAAAAAAAATAAAATAAACAAACAAACCAAATGAAAACAAAAGCGATGAGTCAAGCTGAAATCCTAGCTCAGAAGCAACGCGAGCAAAATGAGCGCCGGCTTTCAGTTCAACGCAACAACGCATATTTCTCTATTCGGTACCAGAGTGACAGCGAAAGCGCAAAGCCCAATCCATCGACCACCCTCAAACCCCCTCAAGATTCAGGTCAGCGGACTTGTCCTCCAAACTTACCATCGACGACTCCGATGTCTTGGAGTGAAGAGTGCGCTTCACCTGTGCCGTATCACATTTCACGCCCAACGCTTACATCAAATTCGGTAAGCGGTAACATATCCCCAAATATAGCGGCAACTAGTACAGTGACATGTCAATGCAACAAAGCATGATGAATTTCATGACTTTCATGCAAAACACAATGCAAGAACTCATGCGAAATCAAAATACGCTGCTCAACCTGCTTGCTACTCAGCAAACAAGATAATGACCTTACATAAAATAGCCCTCTGGAATGCAAATGGCATTCCTCGCCACAAACTAGAGCTGTCAAAATTTCTTAAGGACAAGGAAATTGACATAATGCTCCTTGCTGAAACACACCTAACTAATAGATATAATTTTGACATTTCGGGATATACCTTTTATTGCACGAATCATCCAGATGGAAAGGCGCATGGCGGAACTGGTATTTTAGTCAGAAACCGGATTAAACACCATCATTTGACTGGAATTGCCGAGAATTATCTGCAAGCAACATCAATATGCGTACAAACAAAGCAAGGTAATATTACGCTGTCTGCGGTTTATTGTCCCCCACGTTTCACGATAACAGAAAAACAGTTTATGGATTTCTTCAGTTCGCTGGGAGAGCGCTTCCTTGCTGCAGGTGATTATAATGCGAAGCACCGTCACTGGGGCTCACGCTTGTCCAACCCTAAAGGCAAGCAATTATATAACGCGCTTATATGTAGAAGAAACAAACTCGATTACGCTTCTCCTGGAAAGCCTACATATTGGCCGGCAGACCCGCAAAAGTTGCCAGATTTGATTGACTTTGCGGTGACAAGGAAAATTCCTCGTGGCCTTATTAGTACAGAATCAGTTGCAGATCTCTCATCAGACCACTCACCTGTACTTTTCACCTTGTGGCATCAGCCGCAAGAAAAAGAGTCACCCTATATGCTCACGACAAGGGCTACAAATTGGTTAAAGTATAAAAAATATATCAGTGCGCATATAGACCTCGATCCAAATTTAGATACGCCGACCGATATTGAAAACTCCATAGCCGCTCTTAATCTACACTTAGAGCAGCCGCTAGCATTTCCACACCCCAGAAAGGTTATGTGCAAAATAAAAAATATAATTTAACCAATAGGAAAACAGAATGCTTGTCTTGGAAAAACGACGCCTACGACGGATATGGCAGACTCATAGATCACCAGCATCAAAACAACTGCTCAAGACGGCCACACATGCACTGACGAGAGCCCTCAAGAACGAGAAACAGTACGCACAGTACCGGTACATCCAAAAGCTCTCACCGACTAGCACAAAGCACTCGTTATGGAAAGCACACCACAAGCTAAATGCGCCAATAGAGACTGAAATGCCAGTACGGGAC
>NW_016188964.1:0-4028 GCF_001687245.7 Rhagoletis zephyria
TTAACCTCTTTATTTTAATTATCAGGATGTAATTATACATAACTTAATGGAGTTAAAAAATTTATTGTTGTAAATATAAATTTAATAAACAAAAAAATCGATACGAAAAGAACTTTTTCTGCAGTAGAGAGTCGACATCATCCATTCTAATTCAAATAACAATTCAATAGAAAATAAAATAGATTATATAGTGCGACAAAACCAAAAAAATAAAAAAAAACACGAATTACACCCGAAACAAAACTTTTAGTAAGTGTGCATACTAAAACATTTTTGTTTTTAAGAGATAAGCCTAAAAAATTGTAGAAAAAATGGCTAAAATAAAAGTCTGAGCGAAACTAAAGGTTAAGGCATAGATATACATATAGTAAAATTTATGGGGAATAGTTTCGTATAACATATTAATCCATTGGCTGCCGTCTGAAAGGGTCGTTTTGACCCTAACTTTAAGAGACCGTTGTGGGGTAAAATTTTGAAGGTCGTGGGAGGATTAAAATGTTCTAGAGAATTAATCTTCGGATAATTTTACTAGGGGTATCCACAGTCAAAATCTTCATCTCACAAACGTAAGACTTTAAAAATTAAAACAAAACATGAAATCTATGTCAAAAAGGAATAACAGCAAAACCCAATTTTAACTAATTTTTTTTTACACTGAAAAGATTCAAACTTGGTTTTTTTTTCTGCAAAGAATTTTTTAAATTGTACTTGGCTGTTATTCCTTCTTGGCATAGATTATTGAAGACTTTTTGCCTGAGAATACCCCTAGTAAAATCTTCCGAAGAATCATTTTCTAGATCATATCGATTCTCTAACGAACTTCCAAATTTTATGTTTGAAGGATTTTTTGAATTAAGGCTCAAAATGACCCTCTCAATGGGTTAAAATGTTCTACGAAAATATTTCCCATGAAATTTTACTATATACGTCTTAACCATTAATTTAGCTCAGACTTTATTTTAAAAAATTTTTTCTACATCCATTTTTTCACCATCCTGAACAGCCTTATTGTTTACTTATTTGGAATCACAACATTTTTAGCAACTTCGTTCCATTCGTTTTCCGCACATCGTCTGTCTTTGTAGTGAAAATGGCTTTTATTCCAAACCAAAATACTTGCACCACATTTGTCGTGTCTACGCTGGACGCAGCGTTAAAATGAATATAATAATTACTACAGTAAGACTAAGAAGTATGGTGACTCATCGCAGAAACTGGCGAAAAAAACATGGGTATTCGCGGTTTTTGCAAATTTTAAAGCTCAAGCGAATTGCTTTTGCACTAAAGTTAAATGAATATTATTTGCGATGAATAGATGTTGCGTCCAACATTTTTACTATAGGATGATTTTTAACTTATTTAGGACTGTCATACTACGAAAAATTAAGAATAATCGAGATATCTTCCGACTCCTTCCATAGAAGATTTTGATTTTTAGCTCAAATCACGTGGTTACGATGACAGAATGAGAATGTGTAGAAAAATTGGTTGGTTGAAACCTTATCCAAGCTCAACGTGATATTTTGGAAAAATCCGCTCCTTTCAAGCCGACTTGCCAAGGACTTCTGCCAGAATAAGAGGTGGCAAGTCCTTACTTTTGGAATCTGTACGTTCAAATATTTCGAAATTTGAAAGTTTTATTCTAGGAAACAATTGCACATATTTTGTCGATTTTATGACAATAGCTCTGATCCAGGNCGATGACAGAATGAGAATGTGTAGAAAAATTGGTTGGTTGAAACCTTATCCAAGCTCAACGTGATATTTTGGAAAAATCCGCTCCTTTCAAGCCGACTTGCCAAGGACTTCTGCCAGAATAAGAGGTGGCAAGTCCTTACTTTTGGAATCTGTACGTTCAAATATTTCGAAATTTGAAAGTTTTATTCTAGGAAACAATTGCACATATTTTGTCGATTTTATGACAATAGCTCTGATCCAGGACTCCATGAACTTACAGGATTTTACACGAAATTGCAGGAAGTTACAGGAAAAATGGTCCCGTACTCCAAAATCCTATAAACGAGAGCGATTTTTGGAGAGTTGTGTAGAGCAACCGAACTTTTTCTTCTGGTAAAATCATGAGAAGTGTCAAGCGATGGTTGACGTTTTTGCAGGAAAAATTCTTTCTTCTTCTCCACGTTCTTTCTTTTGTCCCGTTCTTTTTGGTTGTTACTCACTTTTTAGTTTCACTTGAGATAGTAATTTTGCTGTTTGACATTTTTACAGGATTTTACATGAAAAATATTGGATCAGAGCTAATGGAGTTTAGTAATCAGAAAAGAGTGCCTATTTTGATATTCCCCGCCACTCAGCATATGGAGAACATGTATGGATATACTCAGTTTGATCATACTCGCTGCGCTTCTCTGATGCAGTTAAAATATTCAGCAATTCAGCTACGAAGATTTATGGAAATTCTGGCATTGCATATTTCATGGGGCAATATTTTGTTACCAGCAAGGAATACGAAGAACGTTTAAAAATTGACACGGATTTTATTTACCGGCCAGAACATTTTTGTTACCAGCGCAGAATAGACCTGTAAATATCAAATCTTGGAAATTCTGGCATCACTACATAGAGAAATATCAAAGATGCTTAACCTATTACTTACTGAAGCCAGTTTTCATCATAATTAGGCGGTGCCATGCCCATTTTTCATTTTTATTTATTTTTTAATTTAGAATGAAACTGCTAACTTACAATACCGTTCTTAATTGCATCATGGCTGTGAGGCTGCAAGTCGTGCATACTATATACTATGCCGGTATAGTAGTACTATTTACTCATGAGAGTCCAATAGTTGCCCGCCCTACAAAAGCGTTCGACAATATTTTAGAAAAATCAAGTCAATATTTTATTAATGATTTTTAATGTATAATACATACATTAATAATATACTCGTTTAATAATTTTTAACAAGTAAATATGTATGTGCTATAGCTACATACATATCCATTCGTCCATTTTTTAAGCATACCTATAACTACAAATACTTTTTACCAAATAATATTAATATTATACATGCGTATATGTATGTATGTATGTACATACATATGTACGTATGTATGTATGTACAAATATTATCGCAATTGTTTTAATATTTTTGTTTGTATGTAAGTAGTAAATAATTGATTACATGCCTAATGAATTTAAACCATTTTCAATCAACAGTACAAATTTAATTGGTCACAGGTTTAGGTACAGACATACATAACAAACGTGAGCATTTGTTGTATGTATGTAAATTTTAATAGGGTTCACATTTGGGTACATTGCTTTTCTAACGGGATTTTGCTCCTAATGGATGTATGTTTGTATAAACATTTGCCTATAAAAGCTCATAAGATATTAAATGCGCCAGCAATGTCAAAACATATGTATGTATGTATGTAATGCGCACTTTTTACATATGCATGTATATTTGTTTGTATGTATTTACATACGTAAAAAATGAATGCATTTTAATTAAATTTTACTATTTTTCATCGAAAACAATAACCTTTGCTTTGAAGCCGTTAATTTTTTTTGGAACTTTTGCATACTTTCATTGCATGTATGTATGTACATACTTATGTATGAACGAACATACATACATATGGTTGTACATACTATGTATGTATGTACATATATAGCAATTCATTAATTAGCGGTAGCTGTAAGTTGTCAACGCGCGTTACTTAATCTACTAAAATAAGCTTTTACATAGTAAAGGAAAAAAGAGCACTTTCGTATTATATCTCTTGTATATATTTTATGTATGTATATTTATGTACTTATTTTTTATACTAGGTATCGTTTCTATGTAAAAATTACACAAAATACCATCCAAATTGTCAAAAAATATCTCTCCAAACTTGACGACGCGCATTTGGTTGCTGGAATGCGCAGGCTCAGCACGCACTACGAGTCCAAATATATAGGTATGTATGTATGTATGTTGCACCTTCTCCTCCATTTAGTAGATAGTATGTATGTATATATATACTATTTAGGTTGTCTATAACGCCGCATCACTCCATACGTAC